>NC_135499.1:185481804-185545310 GCF_052857255.1 Amblyomma americanum | reverse complement strand
GAGCTGAGGTTGTACAGAACGTCCCTTTACATGATCCTAGTCGTGGAATTTACCTTGACAGGCAGATGTGCAGAGCGTCAGACCCCAGGGAGTTACTGTGGCGAGCAAAAAAGTCCTTTATAATGGGATCGTAGAATACCTATCCTCGGTGAGCGATTTGTTTCAGTACTTCATGAAACCGCGCTTCCCTGTGTGTGCGCTGACGGAGTGTGTCTCGTTCCCTGTGTCACCCCGTGTTAAGCGCTCTTGCGTCCTCTCCGTCGATATGTACCAACCAGACAGCACCAGCCCTCATCTGGAATATACGTACGCATACCTATGAATTTCTCCCGCGCGATCTTCCCTTGGCTTCGTTCATACGACGAGCTGAACAATCTAACTTGGGAACATAAGGTTGAATTTTTCGCAGGTAACAACTAACCTCGTGCCAACTAATTAGCCGATTGCAATTTTAAAATTTGAGGGCACTGCAGTCTGCTGCATTGGAGAAATGCGAAAGCATGGCGTTGTTGCTGCTGTTGCGGTGATTAGGTGCTTCGTTTGTACACTGTCACGTCACTTTGAGAGAGAGAGAGAGAGAGAGAGAGAGGGCGAGAGAAATAATGGTTCTATTGCCAATTATTTGTGGATTGTGGGCGACTGTACCTCAGTGTGACCTCCATGCAGCGGTGACCACCAAGGCCAAGTTAACAAGCTGCCTGTGCTGTCTCCTCCTGCTTCAGCAGCAGTTGATTACAGCTCTCTTCGGAGGGAGCTGGCAGGAGCGTACGAGGTGGAGGCTCACATCCCCATAATACGTGATCTTGGGTTGCCAATTCCTGGAAATTTTGGCATGCGGGCTTATACTACCCGTTCGTAGTAAATGATAACCTGTGCGTGGCTTAGAATGGGTTGAGTCTGGATCCTTCTTAGCATCGTAGCCTGTGCTTTGCTAAGCTCGGCATGCGGAGGCGCATAAATCCGTCTCCATCTTGATGGTCAGTGCTTCACCCCGGTGGTCCGAGTCTGAGGGGCTGATTTCCCGGTTCGTTACACCTCGGGCTATACAACCTGCCTCCTTGTTCCCGGATTCCCTCAGTGAGCTGGGACCCATACCAATTCTGTGAAATGTTGTGGAGTGAAACCCCGTAAGATGCGGGCCTTGCCTACCGCGCCTTTACAGAAATTCATAATTGTCCGCTTGCAGTCACTTAATGCGGTGTGCGCCGATATGTCCGTGATGGCTAGCGCCACTGCAGCCTCTTCTGCTTCTACAACTGAGGCTGTTTTAACTACGGCTCGGTTAATTACTCTTCCTTCCTTGGTCACCGCACATACTGTGATTTTGTGGCAGGTTTGCTGAGCTGCTTCTAAGCGTACTGCATGGGGGTTGCAGTCGTACTCGACTTTCAACGCATCAGCTCTCGCTGTTCGTCTCACATCGTGTCTGCCTCGAAGAACATTCTTAGGAATTGGTTTGACTATTGACTGATGTCGGAAGAAGTCCAGAAGTGTCGTTCGGACTTCCTATTCCATTATAGGAATAATGTTGAGTTTGCTTAGAATATGTCTTCCAACCTTAGCACGGGGGAACCTTTCAATCTGTAATGTCTTATGGGCCTCAGTCCGTTCCCCTATAGGGTATTATATAATCGTAGCCCGAGAAGCCTTTCAGTGCTGGCAAATTTGGACAGTCCGAGAGCAGCTTTTTACGCTTTACGTATGACCTTGTTCACAGATTCCTACTCGTTAAGACAAAGGTGATAGCATGGGAAGGAGTAAGTGATCCGACTAACAAGAAAAGCCTTGGTTACTGTGCATGAATCCTCCTTCTTCATCCCACGATGCTTTGTGGCCACTCTCCTAACGAGTCCGGCTTTCTGGCGCGCGGTCGTCTGTAATATTTTGATGGATTCGCCATTGTACTGTAGGCCGCAAAAGTTTGCGGCATCTCCGATGCGTGGCGGAGCGTAGCAATACTGCATTGCTGCTCCATCTGCCGCCACAGAGCATGGCGTCGAGGCTCACTCACAGTACAGCTGCAGCAGACCACGCCATGAGCCTAGATTGTCACATGACAATTTTCACATAAACCTTGACCGTCGTTGCAACTTTTTCAAGTTAGTTGTCACGTGACATTGTCGCATGAAACTTATGTGATCATCGTCAAGTGACACTTATCGCATGACCTTTACATCGCCAGCACTTTTTAATTTCCACAAACCATCGTTAATTACATGACGCTGGTGACATGACCCTTAAATGACGTCATCATTCGTCACGTGACACTTCTTTATAACCAGTTTATTCATTTGCTTTGCTACATACTGCACTGTCATCACACAATTAAATCTAAAACATGAGAGGCACCACTTCCTGCAGACACATTTTGCGGACACGATCTGCGGACAACTTCCGTTGACGGCTTTTCGCTCTCATGAGGCATATACCTAATATTTTCGCCTTAATAACGCCGTGAGGCATTCCTTTCTTTACAGTTATACCTTCAAAGCGTGTAATGCTTTCCAGCGATGATCCTGAAAGTATACCGGCAACTCCTAATCGATAACTGGAGTTATAATTCAGTGAAGTGCGGTATTAATTGTAACCGAAGACCCATGATAAACGCAGGCTTGTCGCCAGTCGAACGTAGACATGGTGTAGTTGCCTAATTGGTCTGTTGGTCAAAGCTCGCGCTTTGGACGTTTCGCTGAGTGTAACTCGTTTGTTCATTAATAACTTGCAAGCTTTTTGGCCGGGCCGCCAGGAGCGCTGCTTACGTCACGGACGACGAATCTGACGGTAGGTGCGGCGCTTATGATTGCGGCCTGACGAGAAAGCACCTCATAATTCGAATCTCTCGATTTCTAAACAGAACGTGCTGCTGGGTGAGTTGGTTCGACATTAGCGCAGCAACCGGCACCGAGACAGGGAATAAAAAAATTTTTACAACGCACGTAAGGCGCAGATCTGTGCTGTCCTTACGTGTTGTCCAAATTTTTCCGTCCCTGCCTCGGCGCCGGTTGCTACGCTTGATTTCTAGATGGACATTCTCTACTCAATGCTGAACACGAGTTTCAGTCCGTGTGATCCGCATGACATTGGAGTGACTTTCAGACTTGAGTCGGATGCCGCGAGGCGTACTTTGACTATGGCCAATGAGATGATGTCTCCAAATTTGACCCGGGTCGCTTCCAAAATGTTTCCCAATTCACCCTCGAAATAATAATAATAATAATAATAATAATAATAATAATAATAATAATAATAATAATAATAATAATAATTGGTTTTTTGGGGAAAGGAAATGGCGCAGTATCTGTCTCATATATCGTTGGACACCTGAACCGTGCCGTAAGGGAAGGGCTAAAGGAGGGAGTGAAAGAAGAAAAGAAGAGAGAGGTGCCGTAGTGGAGGGCTCCGGAATAATTTCGACCACCTGGTGATCCTTAACGTGCACTGACATCGCACAGCACACGGGCGCCTTAGCGTTTTTCTTCCCATAAAAACGCAGCCGCCGCGAAATTTTACCTTCGTCGATTTCTACCAAAATCGATTTCCAGACTAATTTGAATGTACTCAATAGGGTGGTGGTAGTCTCCAAATTTGACCCGGGCCACAACCAAATTTGACCCATCCCTTCCCGAAATATGATCTTCATCGACTTGGACTAATATCGACGTCCAGGCTAATTTGGATGTGTTCGAAACGATGGTAGTCTCCAATTTGGACCCGTGCCACTCTCAAAATTTGACGCACCCCTCTTTATTGTTTTTTTTGGGGGAAAGGAAATGACGCAATATCTGTCTCATATATCGTTGTACACCTAAACCGCGCCGTAAGGGAAGGGATAAAGGAGGGAGGTGAAAAAAGAAAGGAAGGAAGAGGTGCCGTAGTGGAGGGCTCCGGAATAATTTCGACCACCTGGGGATCTTTAACGTGCACTGACATCGCCCAGTACACGGACGCCTTAGCGTTTTGCCTCCATAAAAACGCAGCAGCCGCGGTCGGGTTCAAACTCGGAACTCCGGATCAGTAGCCGAGCGCCTTAACCACTTAGCCACCGCGGCGGGTCATTGGTTTGGGCCAAAACTGATGTCGAGGGTAATTTGCATGAGCTCATTGGTGATATTTGACTCGGACTGTTCCCAAAATTTGGCCCGCTCCCCCCCCCCCCCCCCCCCCCCCCCCCCCCCCAGAAATTTGCCCTTCATGGATTTCGAAAAAAATGTGTGTCCAGGCTAATTTGAATGTGCGCGATACGAAGGCAGTCCCCGAAATTTTAACCGGGCCACTCCTAAATTTGGCCAACCCTCGAAGTTTGACTTCCTTCGACTTGGACAAAAATCGATGTCCAGACTAATTTGACTAAGGGCATCACGATGGTAATGTGCATATCTGACCCGAGTCACTCTCAAAATTTGGCCCACGCACTCCCCGAGATTTGACCTTCTTCGATTTAGACCAAACCATGTCCAGCCCAATTTTACCTCAGTCATTCCGTTGGTTTGATTTTGTTTTGGCCTTTGAGAGGCTTTGACAATTAAACGGAATCCAAAGCACGTCGTTTAACAATATTCGCGTGATAGACCAGCAAGAACAGCGAAGGCTCTACCATTCGGTGTAACATAGTTCAACCATACTCGAAGGCGGTACAACTAGAATCAAAGACTGCATCTGGAACTGCGGTTAGTTCAGTAAGACAGCCCTGAATTAGTTTTCTTTCTCTTTATGCTCATTGTTGAAAAGCGCGCCACCGTCGGGACCGCCTTCATCAGCCGAGTCAGATACATGCGAGCCCTTCCCAGCAACTGCAAGCACAGATTTCGACGTCAGTCTTATGATGTCGATCCATCTACCTGCATATGCACCCCGGGTTACATATCCCACGGAACGGCAGCGCTCCAATTGAGCGCCGATTATCCGCAGGTTACGCCAAAGGCCCATTGGAATTTCCTAATTTCAGGCGTAATAACATCCACTCCGTTACTTAACGTTACGAGTGATAGATAGCTCTGCGCGCTGTTCTCAGCTCTCTTCAGCCGCTTGCTACGTCGCCCTGTCCGTTGAGTGCGCCTACACCGCATGCAGCAAACACGAGGCTGCCGGCCAGGGCCACTCGCTCGTTAATAACCCGGCCCGAAAAGCGAGGAGGTCGTGCGCTCAAAAGCGAGAGCCGTTCGTCCCTAGGGAAATCGCGGTCAAAGGCGGCCAAAGAGCGAGCGGTGTCGATTTACGCCACCACCCCACTCGGGACTCGTCAGCGGCGGCGATCATTTACACGCGCAACACACAAAGGGAAGCGGCTCTTTCTCGCGCGTTTCAGGCGGTCAAGGCGCTGCCTTTTGCAATCGGGACAGGCGGCGCCGAAGGTTGTGGCCGCGGTTTCGTATTACACGGCTCGCCGGCCCGGGCGTTGTGAGCAGGGGTGCCAGCGCGTTGCCCCCCGCCGCCGATCTGGGCATATCGTGAGCGCTAATTTATCTCGCGCCGTATAATTGCGTCTCTTTTCATTAGGCGAGCTGCTCGCTGTAAGGGAGTCGCCGCCGCGCCTGCATGAGTCGCGGATAATTAGAAAGCGCTCTTTCTCTGCGGCCACGGCGTGCTCGCGAGCATGAGGCGTTGAACACGATCTGCTTCTGCTCCTCTGACCGTCGCTCACGACGTCTTTCTCCACGTGCGCAGCCCCGCGTTGATCGCTGCCTTTAATCCTCGAATCCTGAAAGGCATGTGGGTCGGAGTGTGTTCGTTCTGTGTACCTGCGCGCAACTGAGGAGCATGTATTCTCACCGAGGCTCCCCCGAGGATGCCTCGAATTCGCCACATTTATAAGGCGGGGACAGGATTGGTTTCCAGTGTGTAATATAAGCACCCGTGCAAGAGTGCTTTATAGCTCGTGGCCGGCTCTGCGAAGGCCCGTGGTGCGGCGCACGCTTTCGCTGTAATACCGCGCCGGTCTGTCAAGACTGAAAATAGCCTTCATTGGCAGCAATCCGACGAGCAGCATCCGAGCACGCGTATTGCCTGATGCCGGGGCATCGCGATTGTGAGGAGGCCAAGACAAGAGCTTCTTGCCGCAGGCTAATGTCTACATAATTGCTCCCTCTATCATACCATCCCAAAGCCTCACTTGTCGAATTTGTCACTGGTAGATAATACGTGCCCCGCCGCGGTGGCTCAGTGGTTAGGGCGCTCGACTACTGATCCGGAGTTCCCGGGTTCGAACCCGACCGCGGCGGCTGCGTTTTTATGGAGGAAAAACGCTAAGGCGCCCGTGTGCTGTGCGATGTCAGTGCACGTTAAAGATCCCCAGGTGGTCGAAATTATTCCGGAGCCCTCCACTACGGCACCTCTCTCTTCCTTTCTTCTTTCACTCCCTCCTTTACCCTTCCCTTACGGCGCGGTTCAGGTGTCCAACGATATATGAGACAGATACTGCGCCATTTCCTTTCCTCCCCCCCCCCCCCCCCCCCAGAAAAAACCAATTATTATTATTATTATATTATAATACGTATACAGTATCGCGATTTGCCCGACTATTTCATTGCTTGTGTGCGTTTTTATGACGCACATCATTCAGAGACGGGGCCCGTTTCTTCACGTAATTTGCATTGGAAGCTGTTACGGCCCCAAGGCTTTAGATCCCACCGCTGCCACTAGTTGTCGTGGCGCAGGGGTTCAGTCGAACCCGGGCTCCTTCGGGTAGCGTGTCCGAGACTTCTGGCTGAGGAAATATGAAACTTGAAGTTTGGGAAAACGAAAAAAAAAACACACAGGTTTACTGGCACTTAGGGAAACTTATTCACATATTTTACGAGAGAAAGAAAGAGCAGTCAATAATTAGAAGTTCAAAGCGTCGAGTGACTGGATGAGCCTTGTCGCCAAGGCCCACAGCGTTCGTTCCCACTCAGGAAGCTCGTTAAATACACTAATAAGGCTCCGCCCATTTCACCAGGCGGTAGCCCATTGAACACGAGGTACAGATCAGAATAGTCTCCGCACATAGAACGCGGAGCCTCGTATGAATGGGTGAGGAGGATTCGGAGGTCCGCTGCTACTTCGTCCGAAGCTGTCCGTCACGGTTAATTTCGGGAAGGTGCCGTTGCCCTCTTCCCTTGTCGTCTAACCGCTGTCGGTCGCGCCTTGCGAAGTGAGGAAACAAAGGGGAGGTCATCTCCCCCCTTCCTGAAGAGCGTGGGAAAGATTCCGCAGGCGGGTTCCTGGCACATCTTTTTTTCGTGGGGTCCTAGTGTGGTCAACGCCCGGTCGGAATTGCCGCTACCACGTGGTCATCCCGGTCGATGAATCTTCGCTTTAATCGCCGGTGTGAATCCCGTTCATAACAGCGCGAGCTCACATCAAGTGGTGTAACTTGATGCCTGGTGGCTACGTTTATAAACTCCGAGCAGCTCTGTGAGCGATGAAAATAATAAGTGATAACTGTAGTACTACAAAATCTACCCACTAGCTTCACTGAACTCAACAGGCCTGTCGCTCCGATTTCTCAAGCCAGAAAGATAGCAAACGGGTTGGTCATTCGATAGTGGGGGGAGTTCGTGGTAACAGTCAGTCAGCAAGGATTTTCTGTTAATAAAACGTTGCATTTTGCTGCGGGATAACTTAGATCGTGCTGTCAGTCGTGCATCTGGATTTCTATGTCAAACCCCTACCACGGCAATCTGAGGGATGGGTACACAGAGGGTTGGATGGACGCTCTGAGGAGGGCCCTTTCCCCAAGCGAGAAAGTTTGAACAGGGAAAATCGTGCTGCACCCCACTTTTAGACCAAAAATCCTGACACTGTTTGCAGGACATTCTGAGAGAAAGTAGGTTACGGCTTCGTCGCACCTGCAGATAGCGCATGCAGGGCTACCTACCACGCCGATTACAAACAACAAATACATGGTTCAAACGAGACAGAACCTCCAAGCGCACCCCCTTCCCCTCCACTCCAAAAGTAACCCCTAAATCCGCCTATCTGTAAACTACTTGTTAAAAATAGGTGGGCCGTTTCGCGGTTGTCCCCGGTTTGCTGGCAGCACTATACAGAGCTGTTGGCGATCCGAAGCAAAAGACATATGCGAGAAACTGTTCCTCCAGTTTCTACAACTTCAGACCTGCAATAACGTCACTAAAACCGCGCAGCAAGGCGTAGGAATACCTCGCGGTTAATGGCGGAGTGGCAGACGCATTCCTGGCCAACAGCCTTCAAAGAGGGCACAAAACTGATTTCTAGTTCGTTGCATTAACATATTTCTCCATGCAGGTAAAAAGCAACGCACTACCCGCGTGTTTAGAAAGAAAGGTGCAAGATCGTTGTTCTGGTGGTTGCTCCGAATTAGCATTGTATACCTCGCTCCGTTATACCTCCAGAGTGATCTGAGTGCGCAGTCGTTATGGCGGTGCTTGCTGAAGATTACCTCCCTTAAGACCGTGAAGAACCTAGGTAGTCTTTGCAATAGGCAGAAACTGTGTTCTCATACAATCTTTTTTTGTAAATTGGTTTTTGAGGGAAAGGAAATGGCGCAGTATCTGTCTCATATATCTTTGGACACCTGAACCGCGCCGTAAGGGAAGGGATAAAGGAGGGAGTCAAAGATAAAAGGAAGAAAGAGGTGCCGTAGTGGAGCGCTCAGGAATATTTTCAACCACCTGGGGATCTTAAACGTGCACTGACATCGCACAGCGCACGGGCGCCTTTTTCCTTTCGCCTCCATCGAAACGCCGCCACGGTCGGGTTCGAACCCGGGTACTCCGGATCAGTAGCCGAGCGCCCTAACCACTGAGCCAGCGCGGCAGTTCACTCTCATACATGATATTCGTTTCCGGTATACACCGACTTTGTGTAGTGATTTGGTGTTGGTTTGCCCGCCTCTTTGCTGCTTCGAAAAATTCTGAGCAAAACCTACACAATAGTTCATTATCTCTGATAAAACCTTTTAATAAAATGGAGGCACATCTTAACCGGAAATCACCCGGAAAATCTCACCCAAGAACCAGCCCAACGCCTTCAGACCAGAAGGGTAAAATTCCCAGCCTCGGGCAGCTCGTCCACTACTCTGCACAGACTGTATGCGCTAAATTGTGCCACGCACGTTCAAGCACCCTGGCGGCGGAGTAGTGTGTGCCCCATTAGACACGGCATATCCAATGCGAAAACCGCAACTCGCGCCTTGTGCGGTGCGTTGCTCAACGACAGCGCGTGAGAGAGATTTATGCATGGTATACGCTGCGGAGTCGGCGTATATCCAGGCGTCAATAAATTATCGCACCGTATCCGAAACCATAGCCGCGCAAATTATTCGATCAGCAGCAGCAGCACACAATGCGGCGGGCTCGCGTGCACTTGGTGCTTTTTCTGCGGCTCTGCTCTGCGCATACGCCGCGGCTCGCGGAAAGGATTAGGCACGCCACTATGTACGCTATGCCTACGCGCGCTAAGAATGAGTAATTAGAGCGGAGGATGGGAGTGCCGCCACAGAGCGCGGCAGACAGCGGGCGCAATGGAAAAAGGCACAGAGGTAGGGGGAAAGGGGGGGAGCGCCCCAAAGCCGCGCGGCAGCCAATCAACGTCGCTCACGTCACAACGGGTGACCAATGAAGACGTGGGTTCCACATCCGCTTGGCTCATTTGCGAAACGAGGTGCTCGGTAATTAATTAACGACCGCATCGCTTCATTAATTCCACCCACTTCACAGCCGCTGCAGGTATAAGATTACTATCTTCAATTGAACGGCGCCGCGCTAGCGCACGCTTTTTGTCTGTGTGTATGAGCGTGCGCGTGTGTAAGCGAACACCGCGAGAATGCACACGCTCGGCGCGCTCTGGGTACGTGAGCACAGCTTGCAGTGGCCATGCGCGGCCAAGACCTGAGTTGAGGTCACGCGCCGTCGGGATCGCTTAGATCTCGGCCCGCGCACTCAAGCCTGCGCACACACACCAACGCGCATGGCGAGTTGCCGCCGCCAGGGCAAACGCAAAGAAGTGCAGCGCGCCGCTTCATCAATCTCCCCCGCGAGGGATGCAGAGCCGGCGGCAGTTGTCTAAATCCACTCGAGCCCTAATGCCGGCCAAGAAAGAGTTTCCTGCAGTCAGCTTTTGCAGGGTAAAAGCCGAACAGCCGCTACCAGGTATACCGATGTCGTGTCGCGCAGGTGACACGTGACTTGCCACAGGTTACTGCAGTTGGTGCAGTAAAGTTCTAAGCAGTATTAGCGCCACAGCGTCTTTTGTGTTAAAGCGCTGACTAGCAAGGGATCAGCTAGAGAACTTTGGCATATTTCAATACGCAGCAATTTATGACATCACGGCGATGCACTGCGGTGCACAAACAAATGCAGTTTTGATCATGTCTTGAGCGCAGTTTTTGCAACGATCGAGACCGAACGAATGATGCGTACACCGCCGCATATATCCTTGGCCACGATATCTTGTTTTTACCTCCAGATACTATGGGTTTATCTTTCTTACGCAGCTGGAATAATACGATTGTCTAGTAGCTGTTTTTTGAGACTCCTTCACCTACCTGCACATAACAAGGAACGAAACTCGGAACTCAGAGATCTTAAGGTAGCTTAAGATACAAGAAAGTGGCTTATCAGTGAGTTTGAGATAGCTTAAGATGACGGTATCTTAAGCCAGCTTTTCAAAAGTAGCTTCATTGATTTTGTTGCTGCGATATTTCCAACCAGAATAGCCATTGAAGTTCGCAGTGTTAGATATCGAGTTTGTTCAGGCAGAGTCTCCCGGAAAATGGCATGGCTTGCTTCGATGAACTGCCCTGATTTCCAACATAGTGACTTTTAAGCAGGACTGGGCACGATACTTTAAGAATGTATTATCGATACCGATACCCGATAGCCTCAAAAACTCTATTTCCGATATGATACAAGGTACAAATTCTAAACTGGTTTGGAATGCAGGTACTCTATACTGCATACTCATACGTGATACATCCGTCAACTCGCCAACTCAGATCGACATCAAATCTTTGGTCGCGTGTTTTTTTTTTTCTTTCAACTGATGCGTTACGCATTAGTAAACATGGACCATCCTGGGACCGTCCTGCAGTGTTCCCCTACCACGCTAAACAATTTGTAACTGAATTTCTTCTTGATGCAGTTTCGTTTTCATCAACCGCACGATTGCTGCGACGTGTAAGAAGTTTTTTTTTTTTTATTTGCTTAGAATGTAAGAAAAGTGCAATGTAATCGCTGATACCTAGATTTAATGCACTAGAACGCCTACGCCAGCGTGCTTCAGAGTTGGATGACAACGAACGAAGTATAAGTGGGGTTATGTTACCTTTATTTTCATGCCCCTCGAGACCTAGGCACTTTTTACATCCCAGAGCTATCATGCGGGTAATGACACCGAAACTGTATGAAGAGGAAATTCAGTTGTATCAATAGCATAGGGTGAGACTTGTGTGCTGATATGCCTGAAGCATCAGTGCAAAATAAAAACTACAAAAAGTACTCATTTTTCCCACGTACTATTTCTGACTGGAACAAGTTGCCATTTGAAGTTGTGAGTGTACACGGAGATGTATTTTTACGGCTAATCAATTAGTTGTTGTTTTACTGCTCTTTCAAACCATTATTTGTTGACCGAATGCACTGTTGTTCCTACTTTTGTATGTTTTGTTTAATTTATCTCGATACCTTGCTCCTTTGTCTTCCCTCCCCCCTTTTTTTGTTCATTCTCTCATGTGAATTTTTTAACTGCTCGTCACTTCAATGTTGTACCCACTCCCCTGCTATAATGCTTTGGCGCTGCAGAGTGTACTCAAAATAAAGAAATAGTAAAGAAGAAAACACGCAACTCAAAAGTGGCGCCTGTAACCCTTTAAAAAAAGGTGTTAATATGATTAGCTAGCGTAAAAAGTTTCTCTGCGGCTTCCAGAATTTGATACAGCGCTGTGTTTCTGAAAGGGCTTGACGGGGTTCGGAAAGGGGCTCTACTAAAGTTGCGGTATGCCTGGAATGTTAAAGCACGCCGCATCACTAATAATTTTTTAAGAATTTTTTTAATGCGCTTTGTAAAAGCTGAGGCATCTAGTCAACATTTGAATTTCAGTGCTTTCGCGCCTTTCCCTCTCCTTTCGTCACTCTTTGCACGTTGGAACGTCGGCGCTCCTCTGCCGGCGGGGTGCAGCTTCCTGACCCGCCGGAGATACGCGACTTATTGGCCACGGCTATGGTATGCTTACCTGACGTCTGAAAGAATCGAGCCAATAGCCACCTCTCGACTTCTATACGCAGGTGCGAGCGAGTCGATGCGAGTCGCCGGAAAGAGCTCGTCAACCTTCGCGCGTGATTGTATGTCGTCTGCTGCGTGTGGAAGTGTATTAGTTCACGCAAGTTTTCATGATAACACAGCGCAGTGATTGAGCAAGCTGATGTGCTCTCCTCGGAATTTGTTTCAGAGCCCCTTTAAATGAATCCGACCGCTTCAGAGCCCCTTTAAATGAATCCGACCGCGAGGATGTCTTTGAGCTCCAGTCTTTTTAAACTCCACTGTCGGTGCAGCTGGTTTCGTTTGAATTTCAACATTGGACTGAAGCCGTGTTGACGTCTTGACGATCACTTCCCTAAGAAGCCTAGCAAAACCTTTTCTAAGCTCATGTTCTTCATGCGAACCGGCCTGGGAGCACTTGACCGTTCACGAATAAACTTGGAGCTGACAGCAGTATTTACCAGGTTGCCTCTGCCTTTGCCCTGTGCTAAAGGGTGCAAGCTTCGTGCTCGTGGGAAAGCCGAACTGTTAGTTCACTAGCTCTGTGGTTTGCAGGCGCTTCGTGTTGCATATTCCACGTTAAAATCTACAAGCATAACAATAAAAATATAGCGGCCTAAAGTTACATGATGCAAAACTTATCTTGCTGATGTCTTATGCTTAAATGTTACTTCTACTTAAAATATTTCAGTAACAGCGCTTGCTCACATCGGCGGTCCGGAAAAGCCCCGCGATGCGCCCGTGCTTTATATAAGTGATTAAAGCCTCGCTACAGGGATTAATACCCGAGCACGTTGCAGCGTTGTATTTGACAAA
The DNA here is from genome assembly GCF_052857255.1 of Amblyomma americanum. Lineage (NCBI taxonomy): Eukaryota > Metazoa > Arthropoda > Arachnida > Ixodida > Ixodidae > Amblyomma > Amblyomma americanum. The sequence continues at coordinate 185,532,278 of NC_135499.1, read as the reverse complement.
GGTGCCTTTTATCAAAGAGTATCAGTGAAGCAAAGCCATGCACGTCGACTCGGATCCTGGAGGTAGTTAAAAAACTCAAACGAGCGAAGAACGGCTTGTTGTAACGCTTGCTTGCTCACTCGTCCCAACTAAAAGAATGCGGCGTCAGTTGAGGCATTTCACATCACCATTGTTGTGCTGACAAAGTCAGCAAGAGCTTGTTCTCTATGCTCCTGAGCATGACGCCGGAAGTCTTTCATTTCCGCTGTCAACCACCGCAATTTGAAATAAGCGGGAAGAACAGAAGCAACCATTTTTACCTTTGCATTAAATTTTGTCTCGAAAAGATGGTCGAACTTGCGAGCAAATCCATCTGTAATTACATCCAAAAGTGCAAGAAATTGTTTCAGTCCGAGCCCTGGCTATAGCCCGTCCTTGTGAGCTGCTTTTGTAGCTGGGCGTATTCTTGCTATAAGCGTTTGCACCAGTTTCGCTACGTGTGTATTGCCGTCATTTGCATAAACGACTTGTCTGTTGTTTCTACCACAATGCTAAGCCTATCTCCTCGTCCTTTCTGTCACCGAGGTACAGAAACGAAAGGTTTTCTACCTGCCAGAGAAAGAGCGTACGAAGAACGAATCCTAACCGACCCAACGGCCATTTCTGGTTCTGCTCCATTCCCTTTCTCCAGTGTGCTACCGCCTGAGAGAGCGCCGCCGTCTGATTCACAGTGCGCTCAAAATCTGCGGCACAATTTTTTTCTGACTATCGGGCATGGTCAAAGTGTACGATACGCGGAAAATGCATTTTCGGCGCTGACACTGCGATACTTCCATTTTTAGTAAGCGACACCTAATACTGATGCTCAGAATGTATCGAAAGGTACTGCCTATGGCCCGACACGTTTAGGCAGCTCGCCATGCAACAGCGCGAAAGAGAGGACAAGGCGAGAGGTTAGATGACACGCAGTGCAAAGCGACACTCGAGACTATGAGCGTGCGCTGTGGAAGGATGACACACTCAAGCACACGATGATTGGCACGAAAAAAAGAACAAGGCTGCTTAGCTGCGCGCTCAACTAATATGGAATACGAGAGTATAGATCAACCCTGTGTCTGTGTGCGCACTTTTTTCTGCCCTCGTCGTCCTGCTTTATATATTTCTTATTCTAACATAAATAAATTGCAACCAATTAAAGAAAGCGCAATTGTAGGCACTGTTCTTTGGAAGGAGGGGTACTTTTCTGCCGTAGCAGACTGACTGTATGTACACTTCTTCTAAGAAGGGAAAGTCGAAAAGTTCCTTGATTTTGGCAGTATCAGTGAAACATATTGACTAGCGCAAACAGACAGGAACCAACTAAGAGTAAGAGACAAGACACACGCTAGTGTCCTGCCTAGCGTGTGTCCTGACTCTTACTCTTGCTTTGGTCCCTGTCTGTGTTAGCGCTAGTCAATATGTTTCACTGCTACAACCAACTAACCCAAATGAAAGCCTTGGCAGTATAGCTTTTGCTTTAGAGGGATATTGTCAGCGTCGTTTTGGAGCTATGATGGCTTCATGGTGTTTTCAAAGGTAAGCGTGCTGACTAGTGGACCTTGGGCAAGCGCTACCGCAAAATTTCATAAAGTGCAAAAATGAACAGTCATGCTGCATCATTTTTTACTGGAGTCTCAGTAAAACCCAGTGGCTCTTCTAGCTTCAGCAACATCTTGGAAATGAAGATCCATCTAGGATCATCGTTCTCAAGTGGTTTCAGCGATTCCAAAGCGAACATTTTGACAGCACAAATTAGGAAAGCAGTGGCCCTAGATAATCAACTTGCGGTGGAAATATTGCTGCGGTGGAAAAATGCAAGCGAGAAAAACCGCATCCAAAGAATGAACAGGCTTCTTGATATTTTCCATGTTCCAAAAACGTCACACTTCAGCGTCCCATGAGAAACTCCTCCAATTTGAGAAACATGGTGACAAGCTCGAAGCATCCAACATGAATACACTGGAAAGCCAACATAAATCTTCTGGCAACCAATTGCTGAAAATACCAACTGCCTCCCAGAACTTTCTAATTGGGACATTTACAAGCCTCCACTCCATCGCTAATGGGGTCAGGGCAACATTATATTTTAATCAACCAAATGACCCGGCAGGCTTCGTAAAGGATATTTAACAATAAATCATATTCACAATATCATTCAGGTGATAGAGAAATGTGCAGAATATAAGCAACCCCTTTATAAAGCCTTCATTGATTACGAGAAAGCATTTGACTCCGTGGATACCTCAGTAGTCATACAGGCATTCCGGAGTCGGGAAGTAGAAGAGCCTTATGTCAAAAAACTGGAAGATATGTATAGCAGCTGCACAGCTACCATAGGCCTCCATAAAGTCAGCAATAAAATTCCAATAAACAAGGGCGTCAGGCAAGGAGACACGATCTCGCCAATGCTATTCACCGCCTTTTCACAGGAGGTATTCCGAGGCCTGAATTGGGAACAGTTGGGAATAAGAATAAATGGAGAATACCTAAATAATCTGCGATTTGCTGATGACATTGCCTTGCTGAGTCACCCAGGAGGTGAACTGCAAATCATGATCAATAAGTTAGGCAGGCAGAGTAGAACGGTGGGTCCAAAAATTAACATGCGGAAAACCAAAGTAATGTTCAACAGCCTAGCAAAGGAACAGAAGTTCACAATTGGCAACGAGGTGCTGGAACTGGTAAAGGAATACGCATACTTAGGGCACGTAGTGACAGCTGATCCGGATCATGAGAGGGAAATGACTAGACGGATAAGAATAGAGTGGAGCGCATATGGCAGGTTCTCTTCAGATCATGAACGCCATGCTTACCAATGTCCCTAAAGAGAAAAGTATACAACAGCTGTATCTTGCCCGTACTACCTACGGGGCAGAAACGTGGAGGCTAACGAAAGGGTTGAGCTTAAGTTAAGGACAACGCAGCGAGCCATAGAAAGAAAAATGATAGGTGTAACGTTAAGAGACTGGAAGCGGGCAGAGTGGATGAAGGAACAAACGCGGGTTAATGACATCCTAGTCGAAATCACGAGGGAGAAATAGGCTTGGGCAGGGCATGTAATTCGAAGTCAAGATAACCGCTAGTCCTTAAGGGGTGAACGGAGGGAATTCCAAGTGAAGGCACGTGTAGCAGGGGGCGGCAGAAGGTTAGCTGGTCGGATGAGATTAGGAAGTTTGCAGGAGAAACATGGCAGTGGCCTTTGTCCTGCAGTGGGTGTAGTCAGGCTGATGATGATGATGTTGATTATGCTGCATTTAAAACTATATACTGCCAGAAATACGGCCATATTGTTGTTGGGAACAATAAAGTGCAAAAGTTAGGAAAGCGTGTATTCGTATCATGTTATGAAAAATATATCTGTCACTTGAAGAAATAGGGCGCTCGGCTACTGAGCCGGAGTATACCCGGGTTCGAACCCGACCGCGGCGGCCGCGTTTCGATGGAGGCAAAACGCTAAGGCGCCCGTGTGCTGTGCGATGTCAGTGCACGTTAAAGATCCCCAGGTGGTATAAATTATTCTGGAGCCCTCAACTACGGTACCCACGAGACCGTGATCGAATTAATAGAGGCTCAACGCACCAACCAATTAGTCCGCCATAGTTGCACGGAAACAGGACAAAGCCTACTGCGACAGCTCCGTCAAAATCCACCCATTCCTGCCCCAACCAGTCCTAAACCTTACATGATTTCTTTGCGCACGCAGGATCACATATACCAGAAGCCCCTACCGCGCAGTATGAGCCCTAGCCTCCATCAGGGTAGGCGGCAGGCTCGAGCGAGCTAGTTCACCAAAACATAGAGCAACCGCTCCGATATCCTTTATGTCGAAGCGGCAGAAATTTGTAAGGTAGGATTTTTCACGGCAGTCGCTGCCTATGAAGACTGCACAGTGGGGGCCGCCGCCACTATTCGAACTAATGCTCCTACACAGGCGGTAGCAGCCGCCATCGCTCTTGGGTTGGCCCACTCCACCATTAACAAAAGCATAACCGAAATTTGCACAGATTCCCAGACCGTATACCGCCACTACCTAAAGGGCGTGACGACGACACATCATATTCTTGCTACAGCCACCTCTCTCGACCGAACGGTTACTCTGTCGTGTATCGCTGGGCATGTCTCAATCACCGGTATTGAAAGCGTTCATGCGCTGGCCCGAGAACTCTCCTCCCGCACCCAAGACGCGATCAGGCACCCAACCCCGCGCAAGAGGCCACATCGATCTTTTCTACATATCATCAAATCACCACATTCTACAAAGTCAGCCGCATGACATCACTACAGCCCCACAGTACCTTGTAGCCCTTATCCAGCGCCACAAGCGACAATTACAAAGGGGCTGTTTTATTTCCCCTTAACGACTCTCATGCTTTCACCCCGGCTTCCCCCCTCATTGTAACACCTGTAGCGTGCCCAGATCCACATTTTTCCACTACCTTTGGTAATGTCCTTCCCCACAGGAAGTACCCCCCCATCCCCAATCGCACCCATTCTTTCTGGAAGGCTGCTTTACGGACCGTTCAGGACGAGGATCTTACAGGGGAAGCGTCGGTGGTCACTCTTGTAGACAGCACAGTCAGATACCTTACTGAAGCCAGGGTTCTAGTGTTCACGCCATATAATACTGGGCAAGTAGTGGCAAAATGCGTAGAACAACCAATCTACGATCTCATCTTGGGAAACATTACGGGTGCAAGAAGTGTCGAGGACCCCGATCCCGAGTGGAGGATGCTCGACGTTGAGGAACACCCAAAGGAGGAAAGGCCCACGACAGCTCAGGCGGGTGATGGGGCAGACAGTTTCTCGCCGGCAATGGAGACAAGAGCTCAAGTGACAGCCCGAGCAACGCAGCGTCCGCTCTCCACTCCCGTTACGATGTGTCTGATGTCTGGTGTCCTGGTTTCAAGGGCGTTGAGGTGCGTTTCGATGGCGGCCACGCGGGTGGCGAACTGCGACGCGCTCCTGAAGTTGCGCGAACCGGGCCATGATGCGCTGTTCAAACGCCTCCAAGAACGAGGCTGTTTACGAATGACGTCACGCTCGGAAGCGACGGCGTCGGAGGAGAATAATCGGCGTTTGTGCGGAGGGCTGCAAATGGGAGAGGAGGCACGCGATGACGCAGCCGAGGATGCGTGTTCACCGGCTCTTCAGCTGGCGCCGGCGGAGGCGGCGGTTGTAGATGTGCGGGAGCTGTGGTAGAAGAAGCAGAGGAGGACAGACGCGCTACGGCAGCCTGCAGCTGACGCTAAAGCTCCTGAATTTCCAGCTGCTGAGCAGCGGTAGTGCCCTCGAGGGCCGTGATTTTGGGGTCCGACATGGGGGGGCTGCGATTGCCAGCTTACTGGAGATGTGGTGATAGTAGAGTTAGTGGTGGTGGCGAGGGCGGTGGACGCCTCGGACTTGGGACGAGGCGGGAAGGAGACGGAGCGCTGGCGGCTGGCAGACCGGGCACCACGGGAGGCAGAGCGGCGACGGGGGCGGTAAGGGCGGTAGGTCTTGACTGTGGGCCCTGTGGAAGGCGCTGGTGGGGAAGCTTGGGGCTTGGAGGTAGCTGGGGGTGACGACGAGACGTTCCGGTCGAATCTAAGCCTGCACGGGCGCGAGCACGTGACGTGGGGCCCCTTGCACAGGACGCAGCAGGGGACGCAGGCCGGGGACTTGACTGCCTTGTGGGCCTGGCCGCAGCGGTGGCAGAGGGCAAACTTGGGCTTCGTACAGACATCCGCGCTGTGGACTGGAACCCTGCAGTTCGTGCAAGCCTCGGCTTTCGGTCGGATCGGGTGGCATCGGTAGATCCCGCAGCTGAAGACGATGGTGCTGGGGAGGGTGGTGGTGCGGATCGACGAAGGTGACGAGAATAGATTTGAAGCGCCCCATCTGGCGCGCGTCGGCGATGGCGTAGGGGGTGTTCACATTCATGCATGGGAGGTCTTGGAATATTTCGTTCTGAGTTTTGGAGTCCACGGCGCTGTATATGATGCCCCGGAGGGCGTTGTCGGGTGCGGCTATGTATGCACGCAGGGGATAAGAAATGCGACCCAGGCGAAGTTCCCAGACTCGGAGGTAGAGACGAGCGCGCGGCTCAGATGGGTGCTCACAGTGAGGGAGTTATTGTACGGATTGATCTGTACACGTTCGGCGGTGCGGGCGGTGGCGTAGTCGATGTTGGCAACGGTGCAGAGGCTTTGCAGCGGGGCTCCGTTGGTGATATGTGCGGAGGTCAAGCCCCCCGCCTGGTCTGAAGACGATTTAGAAGTCCTCCGCTGAGAGGCGAGGGATAGGAGCGTGACGACGTAGAGTGGCAGTAGAGGAGGTGGCGTTGGGTGGTGGAGGAGTGGTCGTGGATGGATTCGAGGCAAGCGGTGGCGCGACGGTGGGCTGGTGTGCCGCGGCTGCACGGTGTGCCTTCACGGCACGTACCTGCAGTGTGAGTCGGCTGCAACCTCCACAGGGGTGATGGAGGCGCCTTCAGCTTGGTATGCTATGTTGGCGGCTTGCAGGTCTGCGAACGGTAGCGGCGGAGACGGCGAGGCGGGGCAACGATGGCCACAGGTGTGGCGAAGAGCGCAGCTAGCACTGCGCCGCGCGCTAGGCTTAGCGCTTCGGCGGCGTGGCGCAACACAAAATGGTCCAAAATAGTCGAAAGTGGGCGGAATATTGTTTCGAAAGTGTCAAACGGACCCTCTTGCCTTCACGGATGCGTTGGTTAAGTTTAGTGAAGAAAGAATGAGGGATTCCGGTGAAATAGAATCAAGAAGCACGGAGCTCCTGCGAGGAACGTCCGTTCAGCCCGGCGTCCGTGTATCGTTCAGGATGCGGGTGGTGCGAAACGAATGATCGTTTCGTGATGTACACGTTGGTATCCGAAAGCATAGGGGAATACAACTTAGCTAACGCCCTTCATTTGATTTCGCATTCGCGATTCATTTCTAAATTTTGTTTTCATCATTCAGTGCTGCTTTCGCGCTAATCGCCGTCGGACGAGCTCAGCTCATGGGCACTCTCGTCCTTGTTGGACGCGGTCGCCTCATTGGCGTCCTCCAAAAGCTGGTCGTCCTCTGTGTCGTCTATGGCGTTTCACAGCCCCGTGACTCTAAGACTCTTTGTCCGCTGACAACAAACGCCACGCGTGCGGAATCTAAGCGCACACTTGCTGCAGGGACGCTCGCTTCAGCCGCCCTGTCGAAGTTGTTCCGTGGTTGCCAGCGGCCATCCACTCGGTGTAGCACCGCCGAAATTCCGTCTTTAATGGCCGGTTAACGGCCGGCCACCAGGAAATACGGTCACGTCCGTTCGGCAGTCTGCCAGCCCAGCCCTCAGTCGATCTGTTAGGCCGAATGTTCATGTGCTGGCTGATAGAGATTGCTTTTATGCGGATCATTTCCGTAGACACCGGGACGTCGTTGCTCCTAGTAGTGCGAACATACCCGACAAGGTTCTCTTCAAGATTTGGGAGCTTGCACTGTTTCCCACGGAAAGCTTTCCGTGTTTGTGTAGTCTCGGCGAGGTCTCGCATTTGCATACACCAGCAGTGAACACACTTTTCGTCGACGTCAAACTTGGGCCCGGCCTCCCGTTTACCGTGTTCCTCACCGCATTTTTCCACTTGAAGATCGAAGCTTTCAGTGTAGGACCGTCTGCGCTTGCCCATTGCTTTTTGTTCGCGTTCAAAAACACGCTGAAGCCTGCCACACGACGGCGCACGCAACACAGCAGATCGCGCAAGCAGTCCAGAAACTTCCGAACGAAGCACCGGATAGCAAAGACCAAATGGCGCTGGGCATGGCACCGTGAAAACCGGAAACAGAAAGCCGCGGGAACGTCCTGTTGCGCAACGATGATGGTAATGGATGCTGTGTGAGAGAAACTAATTGGCGCCATCTTGTAGCACTTTGTGGGAATAGGTCTGTTTTTCTTTTTTTTTTTGGTGCGTTTCAGTTTGTATGTTTTTTTTCAAGTTTTTGCGGCCGAAAGTGGGGGTGCGGGCTAAACACGAGGGCGGCTTATACGCGAGTATATGCGGTATGTACATACTTAGCTCTCTGGGAGAACGACGTGTGCCGTTCGAAGCGCCAACGCTACTCATTCTCCCTTGGATGGTCACCGTCAACATGAGAAAAATTCTCCTCCCTCGATGCATTATAGACGCCGATTCTGGGCACAACCAGACACGCTATGCACAGAGCTTGTAGGTAACGTGTGCGAATGATTCCCCGTGTGTATCGTACTTTCCCGCAGAGTATGCATTCTTCAGTGATCCTCCGCCCTGTGTTTTTGGCGCCTCGATCACAACTTCACAGCAGCGACGAGAGAGCCTGGGGTTTTTCTCTTCCTTTCGGTTTCCCCTTTTGTTCCCGTAAATTACAAGGCACGCGAAGAAGTCAGATGGTCGTCGCAAAGCTGTCGTTGGCGGCAGCCCCTGATGGCCTGCGCTGAGATACCGCGGCGGCGGTTGGTCTACTCGTGCCGATACTGTTTCCTTCTCTCTCTAGACCGGCACTTTGTTCGCGGCGCGTGAGAGTGTCCGTTTCTTGGTTTTATTTTCTTTTTCTCGCCGTTCGCTCATTCGTTCGCCCCTTTCGCAGGCGAACTGATGAAATTGAGGCTGAACACGCTATACGTACGCACTCGCGGTCCATCTGTGGGAGTCAAATTGCCGTCTTGTGATGGACTTTCGGCGCGCCCCGTTTTGTTGCCTGTTTGCTCGCCATCTGTCGTCTATCAAGAGATGGACGGGACAGCCCCACGGCCTCTTTGAGTCAATAGCCATCTGTGTTTACTCTGCGTAAAATATTTCGATCGACATATGAGTGCGGGCGTTAGCAGACGCCGAGTTAATTCGCCGAAAAACTATACAACGCACGAAATGCGAAGTCGGATATACCAGTTCGTCTCCCTTTTGATTGAAATGTACATAATTGGATGTGTCTTTTCCTAAGCACTAGACATTAAATAGTCCAGCAAAGAAAAAATGGTACATCTGCAAACAAAGCGGTAGGTCATATAGGGTATCAGTTGATTCTACAACGTTACAAGAGCATCTGAACAAGACAATCCTTCAATCATTTGATCAATCGACCTGTTCATCGACTGTCTCTTTGTTGAAGGTAATCAGCCAATGAATTAAACAATAAATCGATGAATCAACCAATCTTTGAATAGCTATAGGCTGTAACATAAGGTTAATAGGGGGAGGAAAAAAATCAAGACCTTGATTTCTGACCACTCTGTACTTTCACTGCTTGCTGCAGCCAAGCATTAGTGTTCACCCCCATCTTTAGTCGAAGCCATAATAACACGGAGCACGCTTCGATGATCAAATTCTTCTCACGCCTTACCGAGTGAGAATTAGGAAGAACTTTATAATATCTTCGCACATGCAGCTGGTGAGTTCACGTATGAACCCAAGAAACCAATCTTATATATTCTCTACAGAACACACTTGAGAAACTTTTAAATGCTGAGCCATGCTCCGTAATAATTTCACCGCAGCTGTGGACACATTCGGAGTGTGCGGAATGACGGTAACCCCACAGTGTGGTCCTTAAAGCAAAGGAGCCTCGAGTGCTGCCCGAAAGCAGAGTCTGCTTGTGAATCACACGTAGTGAGCGTCCGGGGTCTCCATACTTGTTCGGCTTTAATTACTGAATTATTTTTTTCCGGCCAATACTCTGTATGCCTCGCGTCAGCAGCTTCGTCGTTAAATGGGAACCAGCAATGCTCGCTGCCACCGTGCGCCACTCGGCATATGCACAGTAGCATGTCTTCAGGCAATAAATGCCGATGCGAACGCAGCGTTTGGTGGCAGTGCCAACGCGGCACGCTGCCCTGCCCTCTTCAGGTGTTGCACTGTCCCAGTATCCTGTGATCGGGGAAAGCACAGGTAGAAGTGACGGCTTTTTTTTTCTTTTTGGCGCCTTCACAAAATCGACTCGTGGATGTTGCTAAACCTATGACCGCCATGGTAAGCTCTCTTTCAAGATAATCGCAAAATGAACAAGGGAGGGAAAAGCCCAGGGTGCTTGCCAACGTTTCGACAAGAGGTCTGGTCTTCGTCTGGGCGGAGCGTTCATCATTGGCAGGAATTAAATAGGGTTATCCCTCCGAGGATGAAAGCCCGGTGAAGGGGAGGTGGGTGCGAAGTGGGAAAGGTGTTAGAATGGGGAGTGTGAATCTTGCCCAGGCATATGATGGTTGTTAAAGTTGATTAGCCGGTTGCCCTGCAAAACTTTGAAAAGAAAAAGGCCAGCTCAGCAGAAAGGAATCCGGCGGTGTGAAACGCGGAGAGATAGCGGGCTTGGATTTGAAATGCTGTGTCCAGCGGCGACAGGTGGCTTGGCATGACTGGCTGCGTTGATCTTAAAAACTCTGATAAGAGATTAGCCAGCATGGCGGAACGAAATACCAGGGAAAAAAAAAATGAAGCACGTCAGACGACTTTAGCTCTGATATAAAGAATATCTTTAACTGCGCGTCGTTTAATGTTATCTACATGCTTCGATGCTGCTCTTGTCAGAAGCAATATATTGTAGAAACCGGGAAATCAACGAGAGCCAAACTAAATGGTCATCGAGCTGACACAGCAAGGAGCCAACAGAAGGGAGTGTCGGAACATTTTAATCAACGTTGTGAGAACTTCGATGAACTTGAACTGTTCAAATCTGCAAGGGACAGGAAATGTAGAGGAGCATTCCTATTCCACAAATTTAAAACATTACAACCAGCAGAGATTAAAAAAAAAACAGTGGAAACTTAAAATCTATCAGGTACATTCCGGCACTGGGGTAATTCTTTAAACGTGTCTTGCACATGTTCAGAGCATTTACCAACACTTCATACCGCCGCTTCTTGATTTCACGCTACCCTTCCGCCCCGACCCGTCCTTTTTTGCCCCTCGATGATAATTTTTTCTCTCTCTCTCTGTTCAATTTTATCTTTTGCGTTATCTCAGGCCCTGCTTCTCTTGCCATCCTCTAAGGAACCCTCGGCTTCCGCATTCATTCCTCCTCCCTTTCCTTTCATGCTTTCTGTGATCTCGCCCCATGTTTTCTCTTTTTGTTTCATATTGTATTTTTGTTTTATTTTCCCCGGAATTTCGTTCCGCCATGCTGATTAATTCCTTACCTGAGTTTTTCAGGTCAACGCAACCAGTCATGCCAAGCCACCTGTCGCAGCTGGACACACAGCCTTTAAAGCCCATGCCCGCTATCTCTCCGCGCTTCACACCCCCGGATTCCTTTCTGCTGAGCTGGCCTTTTTCTTTTCAAAGTTTTGCAAGGCAACCGGCTAATCAACTTTAGCAACCATCACGCCTGGGCAAGATTCACCCTCCCCATTCTAACACCTTTCCCACTTCGCACCCTCCTCTCCCTCACCGGTCCTTCCTCCTCGGAGGGATGACCCAATTTAAACCCCGCCAGTGACGAACACTTAGTCCAGACGAAGACTAGTCCTCTTGACGAAACATTGGCAAGCACCCTGATTAACTTCTCTCTATCATGGACTCAGTTTAATTTAAGACTCAATATCTGCATCTGCCCAGCTTGAAACCCAGTCTTCCCGCTTCTATACATCCACTTTCATCGAAAGAACATCGCCACATCTCCCGCCTATTCACGCGTGGAGTATGTTGACCTGCTTTAATAAATAGCGCATCTTTGCGCATCTCTGCACGTGAGCGTCACAGAGGGTCACAAAACCTTAACTTATCACTTTGACAGAGTAGTGCGTACACACTTTCAGCAGTACCTTCAGCCGAGCCTTTAGATGTATGCCGTTCATTAAAAAAATTTGTAGGGGTTTAACGCAGTTAAACCGAGTAGACGCGCGAAAGCAGATGTTCATTCTTCAATTGGAGGGGACACTGACGCTTCGCCTTAAGGGTACGACGTGATATCTTTAGTGGGTTAAGGCCCACATATATATGCGGAACTGGTAATTCTCTACTTAACGTTGTGAATGGCGGCGAGCCCTCCTGTCACTTCCAGCGCGGTGGCGCAGCGGTTAAGCGATGTGTCACTGCACTGGCAGGCGGCTGTTTCTATCGCAGTCACCGGTGGGGATTGTGCGGCCCATGTTTCCCTTGCCGAGCAACCTCTCGCGCAACTGGCGCGACACTCCTCCGAACTTACCCGAGCAACTCGGGTGAGCTCCGGAAGTGACACGGGTTGCTATTCAACGGCAGAAGACCGTTCGTACATACGTGCATACGTAAGGTGACAAGATTCTTGCTCGGTGTTGTTGAGCGTATGAGTGCTTTCGCGCTGCAAAAAAAAAAAAAAGCGCGAATACAAGAGGACATGGGGATAAGAAAAAAACACACGCAGCGGAGACCCAACAAAGTTTCGTCGAAATGATACTAAGCACTGTTTTTATAACACCGTCAACTTGACATTCGTCTTCTGTTTGTTGATGACGATACAAAAGATTTCTTTTCTTCAGTAAGAATTTCGCCCCATCAAGGAGGAGCCGTCAGTCCAGGCAGCAGCGGCTGCCGCCAGCCTGACCTGGCGCTGGTCATCCCCTTCCTAGATGGGCAGCGCGACTTCCCACTGGGCTGGGGATAGACGGGGATAGCCGGGTTGGGTTGCAACGCCCAGATTGTATGGAGCTGGCGAGGGTATTTATACATAACAATGTGGGCATATGTCAGGGTAGAGTGTGGGGTGTAGTTCGTCCAGGAAGCTCAAATGAGGAACTGTTTTGGTTTGTGCCGGTCGCCAGACGAAGAAATTATCTCGCGTGAGTCGTTTGTGTTGTCTGGGAAGGTTCACTGCACAGTACCTAGCCCTGCCAAGCACATCACTACCAGAGCGTGTGCCAGCTATAGCACAAATTCTGCCAACTTTTTTCGGGGCCATTAAGAGCACATTGATACAGTACTTATTACCGGCATTTTTTAGTTGATGCGAGAAACGATGTACATACAGAAGAACAGTTACTTTTTTCCTTTTTCTTTCACTCTTTCGAAATCATAGGTGGTAGTCTCTTGGTATATTTACCTTTTTTAAGCACCTTATTGCAGGCAAGGGACAAGACGTCGTCACGAAAACCAGCCAGGCTTAATCTGCCAAATTGTTCCCGGAAACTGTCTTTTGCCAGCTGCGCCCACCCTATCCCTGCAAACTTCTTAATCTGATCCTCCCACCTAACCTTCCGCCGCCCTCTGCTGTATACGCTTGCCTTCTCTTGGAATCCACTCCGTTACTTTCTCTCTCTCTCTCTCCAGGTCAAACCAAGCGTGCGCGCCGTAATGCAGAAGCACCCGGGCTTTCAGATACACGTGTAACGACATTACAAATGAGGTCTACATCCTTCGCACCTGTGTTAGCGTTCAAGTCGCGCTATCATCGGTCGCAAGGAGCTTTCACATGAAAGCAGCGCCATGAGGCATGTTGCAGAAATATGGGCTCCGCGTTTGTCTCGACCGGGGTGGAACTCGTGATGAGTATTTAAGCAGTGCACAAGCACAAAAACCTTTTTCGTAATTACCTGCTCAGTTGGTCAGCGACAGAAATAGGCTGCTATGCTCGGAACAAAAAAAGAACTCGCATTGCGCACGGGTGTTTGCGTGCAGGATCAGAAGCGCCGGAACGCGTCCTTTTTTTCTGTTTTATTTTTTGAGGGTGCGCTCTTGGGTATTATCTCATCGCGGACAACCTCAGGGTCGCCGGAGAAAGCAGCAACTACAAAACACAACCACGACTGGGCGTTGAGTGGCGGGCGTGAATCCAGCTGCACCGAAATTGCCTTGGCAGTCGGTCAGCTGGCAATCTAGGAAGCCTCCCGGCTTTATAGCGGTTGCTGATGTCGACGAAATCATGCTAAGCAAAATATTGTCCCAATGAGCCTGGAGCGAAACCGCAAAGTGTTTACATTGGGCACAGCAGTGTTTATAAAACTCATTTGAATTATGAGGGTGGGAAACACTTAGCAAGACGCTTGTTTGGCGGTAACGAGGAGCTTCGATTTGAATTGTGCGCTTGGAGCGCAATTGCCTGCGGTCAGTCTAGCGCTTTCCGTCCACGATTGATGGTGGTACGTGTTTCTTTTTCTTATTAGGCTCTGCAAAAATTCATCTCTGAACTGCAGAACGACTTGAGAGTGCCGATGATAAAAATAATAGACAAACAAGCTCTCTACAGTACATTCGATGTCATTGAAGCGCTCGCTGTGCTTGAAGGAAAAGCAAGATAAAATGAAGATGGACCGACATCGTACAGGATAACTGAACCGTGATCATCTGTGCGTGCTTGCCTTTCTTCCTGCTTTTGTCCTTAAGTTATGTGCTGTAGTTCTGGGGTGATTATGAAGCAACTCGGCCAATTTTAAATGGTTGTGCGTATTTCTGTAGCTGTGAAAACTCTCTTTTAAAAAGAAGAAAAAGTTTTCTCTATCATTGTACAAAGCATGACTGCATATTCCTTTAAGGGCGGGCAAACCCTATTGACCAAATAAATAAAGTTGCCCTCTGACTAGACTGTATTGTCACAAACATTACAGCCAAATATTACATATCCGCATGTGTGCAGAGAACGCAGAATTGCGCTCGAAAGCCGCACTGGCTTCATTGACTCGGTATTAATCCTATACCACGCACGACGTTCTCTTTTCTTTTGCCACTGCAGGTTCGAACGAGATAACAGGTGGACTGCGCAAGGGTGAATGGTTCAAGCCTCTCTTTCAGTGAATACAAAGGCGCGAAGCAATGCGTGAGCAAGTAAAAAAAAAAATTGAAGAAAACAGAGGACGTCATATGCCTAATGACCCAGAGGCAAGGGGCGACCGACAAAGGTGTTGAGGGTAGCCGATTGGCCAGGCAAGTTGGTTGTTCATTATGAAGACGGCAGCTCACAGAAGCACAGACAACACGAAGGAGACACAACGTGTGGTGTCCCCTTCGTGTTGTCCGTGTTCAGAAGCGCTTCAGTCTTAATCATAACGATCGATAAAAGCACGATCGCGGCTACCTCCTTTATATTTATGCTTTCTAAAGTGCGCCGCAAAACTTCGTGCTGTACGGGATTAGTGCAGACGTATTAACATTAAAAACCTGACGAAATATCTGGGTTTGCATTTTGTACAAGGGAAAAAAAAAGCATGTGCTTAATAACAGCGGCAGCATTATGACATTCAATAGGCATATTACTGTCCCCAAAAATTCGCCTACAGATTGCGGCATATACTGCATATGCTCCGCCTCCGCGACCCTTCCTGAGAAGCGTATAGCGGACTTGGGAAGCTTGCTCACAAGTTGCGATTTGAAACTGCGCGGTTACCATGCATTCCAGTTTCCGTCCCATATTGTACTTCTTGATGGAAACTGCACGTCAGTGCACGTTAAAGATCCCCAGGTGGTCGAAATTATTCCGGAGTCCTCCACTACGGCACCTCTATCTTCCTTTCTTCTTTCACTCCCTCCTTTATCCCTTCTCTTACGGCGCGGTTCAGGTGTCCCACGATATATGAGACAGATACTGCGCCATTTCCTTTCCCCCCAAAACCTATTATTATTATTATTATTATTATTATTATTATTATTATTATTATTATTATTATTATTATTATTATTATTATTATTATTATTATTATTATTATTATTATTATTATTATTATTATTATGAAAACTGCATGGCGGTTCTTTCGCATGCATACCGAATCATAATGCTTAAAAGCGGCAGCCAGAGTCGTCGAGAAACCGACTGCGGGTAAAAGAGTGCAGTTGTCCGTCGTCATACACTGACCGTGTACCTGTATGGATGCCAAGAAGAGATGCTCTGTATGCAAAGTGAAGAGAGCCAGCCTCGTCAGACATTTCCCACCCACCAATGCAACTATGAAGCCAACTGATGAAGCCTTGCATTTCCGTTTAGAACATTTTTGATTCTTTGCTTTAGCTGGATAATACCGTCTTTGTTGGAAAACAACACACACTGTGTTAACTTTCTCTGGCAATGTTTGGACTTTGCCAACGTCTACGTTCACACTATCTAAATGCACACGAAACAAGCCATTTTGTTACTTGGCTATTCATCCCTCGTGAAATTTGGAATAGTATTTAACCGGTGTACTTACATGAGCAGCATCTACAGGTCTCCCTTTCTGAAAAATTCTCAGGGCCCCTAAGTGTGCTTGCGTGGAGGAATGCGAAAGCATGTCTTGTGAGTAAAGGAAAGGGCGCAGTAGCTCTCACATCTCGTCATTTCATTGGGCACCTCAACCCTGAACAGCGCCTTAAAGCGTGCAGCTGAAGGTGCATGTGCCATTAATCCGAACCACAGTCGCAAGCTAGCCTTCAACTTGACTAAGACATGTAAGCTATATGCAGAGAGAAATGGTATGACTCTACCCCGAACGCTGTAACCGACGGTTGCTCAGAATTTTGGTGAATGTATTCGGGAATGCTGCCACCACATTGAGGTCAACCAGTGATGCCAACGCTGGAGAGAGAGAGAGAGAGATAGATAAAACATTTATTATTTCATTGAAGTGTTCTACGAGTCAGGTAGGCGGACTCCTCAGTTCAGGACTCCGGTGGCTTGGACGGATGCCTGGACCAGTCTGATGATGCGATACTGGTCCTCCAGACAATTGCTGGTCAGGGCTGCCTCCCACTGCTCGTATGATGTCTGTAATGTTTTTAGATGAGGCGGTTTTTTGGGGACAATTCCAGGAAATGTGAAACAGCGTAGGCTTATCGCCGCACCATGGACAGAAGGGGCGGTATTTGGAAGGGTGAATGAAGCTGTACAAGTACAGGTTAGGGAAGGTATTCGTTTGTATTCGCCTCCAAAATGTGACTTCTTCTGTGGTGAGTTTAATATGGGGAGGGGGATATATTCTACGATCTAATCTAAGCATCTCCAGCCGTTCCCCATAGTTTGATGGTAGAGGGGTGAGGTACCGCTCGGTTTGTTAGCCCACGAGCTAGATCGTTTGCCGCCTCGTTGCCTTCAAGACCTGAATGGCCCGGGGTCCAAGTAATGTTATGGGGGCGTTGAAGTGTAGGTGAGAGGCCCGACGGTATGAGTAGAGCCGCTGTCATTTTTGGGACTCTCCCTGTAATGTAATATTGACAGGTTCGCTTCGAGTCAGTTATTATGTGAGCTGATTTGTCCGCCAGATCACAATGCCTTATGGCAAGGGCGATGGCGGAGGCTTCCGCCGCGGCAGGATCCTCAGCCCGGAGTGAAACACTCGTCAGTAGTTGAAAATTGTGGTCAAGGGCGACTGCAACAAAGATGCTCGGTTCAGTGTACGCCGCCACGTCTACATAGACTGCCTTGTGATCTCACTCTAGACGCCGGCGTAGATGAGTGACCCTAGCCTCCCGTCTGCATTTGTGGATTTCTGGATGCATATGTTTTGGGAGCGGAGATGCCAACGCTGGGATTTCACCTACATCTTAATGGAATAGGTAGTGGGGATTGGGGCATGCAGCTTACTGTCACGTGGCCTGAACTCTTTGCAATCATCTGCCACGTGACTTGGCACGACGTCACATTGCATCGTTGTCACGTGACTTGACATGACGTCGCATTACAACTTGTCACGTGACTTTGTATGACGTCATATTACATCGCTGTCACGTGACTTGGTATATCGTCACATTAGATCGTTGTTACGCGATTTGGTATGTCGCCACATTACATCGTTGTCACATTACTTGGTGTAACGTCACATTACATAGTTGTCACGTGCCTTGGCCTGAAGTCGCAATAATTTAGTATCACCACTAATTGCACTGATTAGTGTTTGCACTACCTAATTGCATTATTTGGATATGTTAATTAGAGCTAATCAACCGCGTTAATTGGCGTTGATTAATTATGTGGGCGTCATCATCTTCATCACGACATATCACACCGATCACGTGAATTCGCATGACATCAACTCGTGACGCCCATAGTGCCGTTTTTTTCGGACACATTTTTGCGGACATTACCTTGAAAGTGAGCCATATAATGCTTTCGCATTAATAAACAAATTAGAAGTCCGCCCTCATATTTGCACGCCTGAAGGCTTCACAAAATGAATTCAGCAAGCCCGTATGAATCCCCTTCGGCGCCATGACAAGGCTTTATAAATACAAATCTTGGGACTTGAGGCAAGTTCACACTGGTGAGTCGCAAACACCGCGCAACCGATTCCGGTCTATTAGTTACGGTTTCCGAAGCACCAAGAAAGCGGGTAGGGAGTGTAACACATCGATTTAATCCTGTCGCGCGGCCTCCGACTCGCCTTTGTAAACCCACCTTTACAGTTGCAAGCTCTGTTGCAATGCGGGGAGCAGTAATGTATAGACAAACGTCGATCTTTGACGTCAGAGAGATGCGGTGGCCCTGTGGTCGCCGTTTGGTGTGATAGCAGGGGGGGGGGGGGGGGGGGGGGGTAGGCTCATAGGACTGCATGTAAACAATTTATTAAAGTACCTTTATGATTTCACAGTGCACCCATGAACCTACGAGGTGGTTCCTTGGTTCAAAAAGCTTTGTACATATAGAATAAAATGAGAAAATATCGGACGCCACTTCAAAGCCGAAGTATTTTTTTCTTCAAAATCACAGTATGTGCGAGCCGGAGTCACGCCCAGTTGGGGGTATACCGGGCGGGGGCGCGGCCTATAGAAAGGCATGTAAACAAAGCATTGCAAAATAATTCTCACACTTCGCAGAGCACCTGTGAAGGCGGCTGTTCTTTAACAGCTGCAAGCGAGTACTTTCGCTAAAAACACCAGAAATTATGGAATATTATTTCGAAGCTGACATCTTTTGAAAATGCCATGGTATATGTAACCCGTGATGCCGGAAATACCCGATAACAGCGTTCAGGCGCTCGACCAGCGCTCCACTGGTGCTTCTCCAAACCGGACAAGTTTCTCATATAGTTCGATATGCAGCCTCGTGCGCTACATTTTCTCTCAAATACGTACATTCGTTCAAACTATACAGGCAGCTCTGAATGGAAGGCAGTTTTCAAACGGCATGACGATCGAAATGCATAGCGTAGCAAGCGATGGCGCAGGTAACCATTTGTTTGCAAACGCTGTTTGTAGAGTGGCTGTTTCAGTGCCACCTAGAAAGAGAAGGCCTCTGCACTCCACCTTGCCCGGTGGACCATAACACGACATGAATCATATGTCGAACACAACAGCCGCCAAGATCATTGCAGCTGTCGATTCTTGAGCCATGTGTTCTACATTCATGCGGCGATAAGGTCAGGCTGCTTGCAGCTAGAGGTTAGTAACCACCTCTGGTTCTTGTGCAAGCGTTGCATCTTGGTTGTTTGTAGCCACGTGCACCTTTTTTTTTTTTGCCATTTCGCCTGAGTTACACCGTCGCTGGTTGCTTTCTTTCCGCGCTCTTTTCCCCCGCCTTTCTATTTTACGAGTTGAGGTTTGATTTTTCTCCATGAAGGTAAGAGAATTAGGGAGCAGAGAGGTTCCGTGTTATCCATGTTCTTTCATCTCCAGCGACATGCTGAGAGGAAGAGGGAGCTACCACACAGAACCTTCTTGCCGAAATACCATCGCATTCGCTGCGGGTACAGGCACCAAATGTGTGCACCCGCTTTGATATAAAGCACGATCGCCTTTTGCAGTCTGGCCGCCGAGAGCGAAGGCGCAGTGTTTTCGGCCCGCAGATGGCGGCCTCCGCACCCGGCCTTTTCTCTGCTGGACTTCTTCGCCCGCATGTTTTTGTCTGTAGCTAGGCACCGCGTATGGTTGCTTTCGCAGCTTGCCGAGCCATCGGCCGCTTCTCTTTGCAGGATGTGCAGCAATTAGCGTTCAGCCGATCCTTCTTTAGTGCGTCTCTCGCTGCTTTCGCTCCTTGAGGTGTGAGAGTGATCGCCCGCTCTTCTGCGCGCCCTTTGCCAACACACGCCTAGCAGAAAGAACGGCTAAACTATGATGATGACAATTTTCGAACATATTGTGCGAGAGGCTACCGGTTAGAATGGTCTATAAGACACTGGAAAATGACGCTGCTAAGTTCCGAATCACGTTCGCGACAAATAGTAAGTAAACTTTATTCAGCTTCATGCGAGTCTCACAGAAATGTACGGAAGTTTTCAGATAATTTCTTCGTGATTTCTGGGTGATGTGGGTCTTAGTTTGCCCATAATGGGAGCTAAAAGCATCTGATGCTTAAAAGAACATACTTACACGCTAACCAGAGCCCATTCATGAATAAAGAGACACCACGCCTTGGTTTTGTGAGAGGGTTGGTTTCTGACATGCAAGGTCCGATACAACTTCATCCACACGAGACATGATACGGAGAGATTCATACCGAAAAAGGCTAATGATTTAAATGGGTAATGTTTACCATCGTGAAACTACGTGTTACTCTTCACAAACCGGTCCAGCGTCTCGACAGACTCTATGCGCATCTCCGAGAAACAGAAGCTGTCCGCAAAGGCTGGACGTCTGTGTCCAGTTCACCGAGCACATGCGCGCCTCGGGCCCCCGTTTACCCGGCGCAGTGCCTGCCCCCGCGAATGCGCATCACAGCAAGTTAGCCTTCGCTCTTGATCCCGCAGTTGCGCCGCCTGGGCAAAAAAAGAAATGAGAAAAGGGCCCGGCCTGATCACCGCAATTAGCCGGACCACTCAAATTTCCTTTCCAGCTGCTGGCGGCGCTACCCACTCTGCATGCATAGACTACGCAGGCGCCGACGCGTGTTCACATTCGCACAATCAGCCTCGGGCATGAGCAACGCGTTTTCGCAGGGATATCCGCGCTCGCAAGCACACACGCTTCCTTGAGTACACGCATAGAGACAGGCATCGCGAACGCGTTTTTTTTTTTTTTTCAGCCTTTATTATTGCACGCCTCGCCTGGAACGACTCGGCAAGAGGCAATGCCAAGGGATGAGGACGGCGAAATGATACACCTTTAGGGGGGACAATTGCAATCTGCAATTGGCCGCGCCGAGCTCTGGCGGCGCGGAAAGCAAAAAAGCAGAAAAAAAAGCAACAGCCCCGTAACATGCATGCAGCTGCAGCGGCGGCAGCAGCCCCGAGTCGTCCGGCACCGGGGTTGAGCGATCGGGATTTAATTGCGACCGACGAGCATTTAATTCGCGACTTCCTTCTCCGGCAAACAGGGGGTCCGCGGAATTTCAAGCGGACCCTCCGCTTCGCGCAGCGTCTCGCCCCCGGCGTCGTCGGTGCGAACTGGGCAGGCCGAGGGCGGCAAGATTGAGCTGCTCGAAAATGACGGCTGCAAACGTAAACATTATTCTAGCCTTTCTTCGCTCAAGGGAACTCCCGCGCTTTGCGTGGAACTGTTGCCGTGAGCTGCATGCAGATGCGCGACCACTCTCGCAGCGGCACCAAACAAATCAAAGCCACGTGCGTTTGAGCTACGCTTTATGTAGGTGCTTATAGTCCCCCGTGGAGCTGTTCCTTATATATGCCATTGTTTCCTGCACAGCTTCAGGAACAAAGGGATAGATGTGGAAAGCAGCTTCCAGAATGCATCTCAAAATCAATCTCGGGGTGAATCGGGAAAAATGCGTACAGCTTTTCGACGCCTGCCATATGCCAGCTCTCAGGTAGGTGATCCTAAATGATTACTCCATGAGTTAAACCTGCTCCACTTTATTGGACTGCCTTAAACACTGTCATCTCAACTGCACCGTTGCTTGTTCTCGCCCAGGAAAAGCTACCGTGTTATTTCGCGGATCCAAAGCGTAGTACGCAGTGTGCAGTGGCAGTCCGGATGGTTGGGTTTTCAATGAGAGCTGGGAAATACGGCGTCTGCTTGCTCACCTCATCCATCAGTCGCCCCTGATCAGTTGGTCTCAAAACGTTGCACTTAAAAGAAACTCTTGGTTGGTGCTAGTATTTCTCAACTTCGGCTTCAAACGCAGTCACATTGGTAGGCTTCTATAGCGGCAGATATAGATACAGGCAAGAAGCAGCGTGTTCAGCACAGTATGACCGATGGCAGTGTTCAGCACAAAACAAGCAATATTTTCAAATTTTGTTTTAACATAAGCAGGCCCAGCATTATTGGGCAAAAATTTTGAATATTGGTATATTGTAAGGTATTATTATGGAAAAATTGAAGGAAATGATCCATATTTTGTGCCGATAAGTAGCAAAATCTTTTAAAGTTTTTCGATAGGTCGCCTCCAGCAGTCAAGACTGCCATGGCGAGCCAATGGGGAACACAACAGCCAAACGGGCGAGCTGGTGGTACATACATATTCAAAGGCAAATAGCGCACAGACGAATGCCAGAGCAGGATAAACACGGCACGAGCGCTGGCTCACAACTGAAAGTTTATTCCAAGAAAGCAACACAATATGCGGAGAAAGTGACCAACCTATATCAACAAGCAGACAAACAAAAACCCGTGTTGCAACGCGACGTCAAAGCATGCAACCTCACTATCATTGTAATAAAATAGATGGTTTACTAACACAAAACCTTATTTTTTTTCTCATGTGGTATACGCTTCCATAATGTCACGTGTTAAGCCGGACGGGTGCTTGTGCACGATATGACAATAGTACAAGGAATGGAAAACAAAATTTGCTGTCAAGCACATGGTCGTGGTCATGAAGGCATAATTGCCGCCTGCAGCACGGCAGCAAGACACAGGACTTACTTGTCCATCCATTGTGTTTGCTAATTTCATAGCAAACCTAGCTTGCTACAAAATCGAACGCACTCGTCCACATGCTCCGCGGCGTTGAGCGCGCGGCAGATTGCAAAGACGCCGCCAGGGCAGCTGAGCGTGCAAATGTGCTCGGCGGAAAGCAACAGCCGCTGTGGGCACACCTTGAGGACGCTGCTCTTGCGCACATTGTCAAGAGCAGCTGGGGTGCAACACAAAATAATCCTCTGCCTTGACGCAGTGCTGGCACGAGTCACAGTCAGCCTGGCGGTCAGTGACACTGATGACGGCAACGCCCTGGAGTGTATACATAACAACGCGTCTACGCTCGCGGTAGTGCCGGCCTGAGAGCCGTCTCAATTTCAGAGACGTCGTTTGTCCGCTAACTCGGCGCGCTGGCACGGCGCATTGTTCAGAGGCGCGTCACAACGGAGGCCGCCATGCATTCGTGTGTGTAGCGTCAGGCGCTCCGCTGAAAACCTGCTCGTCGTATGCGCACTTTAGCCGCCCGGCACATAATTGCACAGCTCTGAGCGGCTGCTGATTTGCCCTTGCACGTACGCGACGATGCACTCGGGAGTCGCGTCTTGACAATTTGGACGACCCTGTACCAGGCGGGTATATACTTGGGACGTTGCTCGCTATATGTCGCGTGTAGATGCGTGCTCACAGCTGGTTGCAGATATGTTTATACAGGCGTCTTTGCAGATCCTGCAGGGCTATAGCATAGACCAACGCGTGTTCCTTTGACACGTTCGCCAGCTCAGGGCAGCAGTGGCGGTCGAGAGATTTGCGGCTTTAGAATCTTACCAACAGTCGTATGCAGGTCACCGCTCTTAGGATCACTAGCGAGCATAGCTGTACAGGCTCGAGTGTAACTACGCCTTGGCTCGCGGGTATTACTAAATGGCCGCTGTGAGGAAAGGAACTGCTGGAATTGAAGATGCGTTAAATGTCTTGCGCGTTGTCCTTGTTATGCAGTAGCGTAAATTACGGAACACCCAGGTTTACAGACGAGTTTTTTTATTTATTTACATGGCAGTGTGAGCAGCGTGGGTGTAGATTGAAACCGACGCTGTGCTTCTTTTTTTTCCTTTTCTCTGTGTACGAGGCCACGAATATCCAAACAGACAGTCTGCATGAGCGGAACTCTCTGGGTGCTGCCTTGCGTTCGCTTTTGACGATTGCATAGCGCTCAGAGATGTTCGCGGCTAAAGGCCAATCACGGAGCAGGCGATACGCATTGCTGTTGTCAGCTTCCATGAGACTGTGCCCGCGTGTCTTCCAACTGCAAACTCGCCCGGACCCAGTTAGGTATTCATGTGAGATCACGGTCGCCACTTTGTGGTGCAGCAGTGCTAACCAGGTCCGGTGGCGATAAGCCCCCTGAATATGCGTGCCGCCTTTCGCCAGGCTGCATAGCCGCCGCTGTGACGTCAGTGCGCACTCCCTGCACCGACGAGGAGGAAAGCAGCCGCGGTGCAAGGGGGGGGGGGGGGGGGGGGTGCTTCGTTCGCAACTCAGTTATTTTCTTGCCCTTTCAACGCATGCCAACAAAGCACAACTCTTCGACTGCATACGCAGGCCCTATAGTTTTGGCAAGAATACGTCCACATATATGCCCAGATTATGAGAAAATAAATCACGAAAAAGAAAGGAGCTGTGCGCTCCCTCACTCCTTTGCTTTCGACCTCCACGTATGGTAAGCACACACACGGTAGGTGACTTAATTCAGGCAGTGCCGCCCAGTCGAGTACTGCAGAAAAGCATATGGGATTTTGTCTTAGTTTTTCGGTATTTTGTGTCCTGGTTTTCAAGTTTTTCGGCAAAGCAAAACGAGTGTTGCGGGACCCCAGAAAACAGGCGAATCATGTTAGCTAGTAAGCTGGTCAACTAAATTCTAATAATTCGCTGTTTAACTATTGCAGATATGCACCTGGTTGCCAGCTGAGATTCGTAGGTGACCACCAGTAGTAGCCATATCTGCTTTTAGAATTTCGAAAACGCGATTACCCCCGGCTGTCTAGACCGAGCAGTTTCGGCCATTCCTCGCGCAGTTGGAAAAAAGCGCGCCGACTGTGCGCGCACATACGAGGTCCATCAGCGCACGTGTCTGCCCCGCCCGCACTGCTCTCTTCGCCGCTGCTGCTGCCGAGGAGAGGACGAGGAGGTCACGTGCAGCGCGCACTGGTGTTGGCGTCTCTTGCAGCGCAACGCAGGCCCGCGACTTTAGAATTGTGCGAGAAATGGCCACAATTTTTTGAGCCACAATGCCGAAGGTAATCGTGTTTACAAAATCCTAAAAACTGATGTGGCTATTACAAAAGCGTCACCTGCTTATCTCTAATTGCAACCAGACACCAAATACGTAGTAGCAGAAAAGTGAACTATTATTTACTTAACCAGCTTACTGGATAACATGATTCGCCTGTTTTCAGACGTCCACCAGAACTGGTATTACTACGCAACGTAAGTCACCTTTTTATCTTCAAAAACTATTTTGTAAAATTTGTGCCGGGGTTCCTTGAAACCCGCAGTATGCAGCTAACTTTAGCCATGGTTTAAATATGCCGAGGCACTCTAAGACGACGCGACCGAATGCATATTGGTACATAGGTTGCAGGTTGGCAACACATGTGTGTGAGGAACAAACCTCTAAGCGTGGGGAGGATATGGCGAAATTTCTCTTACAAAGGTTTCTTTAGGTAGCCTATAGACTGTCTATAGACTCTCTATAGACAAATCTTATAAACTAGTTTATAGACTATCTATAGATATATGTCCATACACGTGTTTTTTCTATAGAGAGTCCGTAGACAAATGTCTACTGAAAGTCTAATAAACACAAGTCTATGGGCAGTGTATAGACGACTGTAGACTTTTTGCCGTACACTTCCTGCAGATTTCTGCCTATAGACAGTCTATAGATAAAAGTCTACTGTACCAGTAGACATTGGTCTATAGAGTGTCTGTAGACATTTCATAGATTTATGGCCTGGCCATGCTATAGATATCTGTCTATAGACAGCCTATACACGTTTCTACTAAACCTTAGGTAGACCAATTGTCTACTACAGACAGTCTACAACCGTTGAAAAAGGTCACCACACGGTCTTCACAAATGACATTACGATCAAAGTACTTAATTAATTAGTTTATTTCCAGGCTATCCAGACTAGGAATATACAGTACATTGACCATAAGAATGCGCCACATTCTAAAAATAAATGTTGAAAGTAACGGTGCGACTAGTTTTCTTCGACGCATTCTTGCGGCCTGTTGTCCGCAGTCGGTCATCCGGGCCTGTTTACCTGTACAGCACAAAGGAAAAAAATAATATAAGGCTAACTGAAAAAAAAAAAATTCTGCTCCAGTTCGTCACAAATGCTTCACAAAGCAAGGCATATCTTGGTTATCCCATTCTAGTGAGGTAATCTTGGTCGCTTTGGTTTGGTTTTATGGGGTTCAAAGACCCAGAGTGACACAGTCTATGAGGCAGGCTGTAGTGAAGGGCTGCGAATGATATCGACCACCTGGGCTTCTTTACCGTGCACTGATATCGCATTGTACAGGGGCCTCTAGCATTTCGCCTCCATCCAAATGCGACCGCCGAGGCCGGGATCGGATCTGCGTGTTTCAGGTCACTAGACGGACAGGATAACCACTGAGCCATCGTGATAGCTTCATCAATTTAGTAAATACGCATGACAAATCCTAAACCTAACCTAACCTAACATAAACTTTAAAAACGTTTTTATGAAAACATGTTTTCATAGAACATTGTAACAAAGACTCTTAATCCCTGCAGCAACTGAATGCCGCCTGCCAATACTGACCCTGCATGGCGTTCCTTTTACATCGGACGTCGAAAGAGCACAAAATGAAAAAAACGAAAAGTTAATAGGAATAAGACAGGTAAAAACAAGTATAAAAGTATTAATTGATTTAAAATTAAAAAAGTGATTAGCAATGAAAAAATATTGTAAGAAAACACAAACCAACGGCAAAAAAACGCTTGAACGTCAGAATAGGTTTGGACGTCTATATAACGAGAAGACGGTAAAATAGTATAGAAACAACCGGAAAACGTCAAAATATTTAAAAACACATTGAAAAGTGTCAGTTAACATACAAAATTACTTCGAAACCGTCAATTAATTAATGCTCCGAAAAAAAGTGATAAAATTACTGTAAAATAGGTGGCGGCCAACCAACGTGGCTGTCATGGTAACGCGTGACGTCATGTAGTCTCATTGAAATGGGGTCACCGTGACGTCAGAGGAGAGGGCGGCGTGCGAAGGGGTGAGCGGTGACGCTTTTGGCATTCTCCCAATGCGGTCGCCGCTGTGGTCTATAAAGTTATTTATTTATTTATTTATTTATTTATTATTTATTTATTGATCGTGCGGCACTCTTTATGGTGCGGCTCACGAGTATGGTGAAGCTTGGCCCTCAAGGTCAAGCTTCGCACATACTCAGTGAGCCGGTTTGACCTCGTGAAGTAGTGCTCTCGCTCTAAAACAGCCACGACGCACCCGCAAAGAATGTCGTTCACCGCGCTCTGCCCCTCCCTGTACCAATATCGATGTACCGTTATACGAGATGCAGGCAATAGAGTCTTTGTTTGTTGGTTTCTTTGGCATAACCCCGTCATGCGGATTGCGTAGGCAGCTTGTGCGTACTATTATCCGGAAATTACGCCAATCATATGCAAGGCTGTTTCTCGGCAGTACGCAATGTGGTATACAACTGCACTAAGTGTTTTGTGTCCTAAGCAAAGGTACCCGAATGGAAAATGTGAATCTGTCCTGCCTTTCTTCTCATCAAACTGTGCACAAGCCGCGAGAATGAGGATATATTTGTTCCAAGTATCGGTGCAATATCAACAACAAAGCACCAATGCCTTAACAGTAACACAGCATATTTTCAAGTGTATTTCAATGTACAACCTCCGAAGCTTAGCAAAATTTAAGCGATAAAACATCAAATTTTTTTCACAATAGGGATCAGTACAATTTTAATGATATGTCATTTTCCCTCAATAAAATTACAAGGACACTATAGCAACATTTGTCTGCATTGAAAAATAAAATTTCAGTCGCTCTTGAAGAAAAAATTTGGAGAGGTTTGCGAGTCGTAAGATGCGCGTATTGGTCGAGGTCGATACATTAGCGCAACAATGCGCCTACTGTGCAGCGTTTCTATTCGGCTGAGCCATCGGCACTGCAACGCTTAAAAAGATTTTTTTTTTTCATATCGTATAGACTGTCGAGTAAAAGATCGCAGGCTGCTGAGACACAGCAAGGCAGTATACGCTCGCTTGAGAGGGAACAATAGGTTACAACCCACTCAGTTTAGGTGTTAATCGCCATCTGAATGCCTATACGCGAATGTACGTGAGCGATTATACAAATATCTAGCCTCGAAATGGGATTCCTTCCGTTCTCCAGCATTTATTTTCCTATTCCTGTCGTCATTTTACGGCCAAACGTGCGCTCATCGTAGAGTACCCTTACGTACTATTCATTTACGTGGGTGCACTGAAAGCCTTCACACACGCCAAACAGCGCATGCGAAATAGACCTCAGTGTGCCTCCAGTAGCCTACGAAAGTAACTCGTGCTCGTCCGAACAATGCATTGTGCGCTTTAACGACGCCAAATAACAGGTGCGGCGTTCGGCGCCGCTTCTAACCCGAACATGAATCATATGTACAGCGAGCTCCTGCGCGGTATAACGAACTTTGTTGAAAAGCGGCTGCTTATAATGAAGCCCCGATTCCCCACGAGGCGCTTTCCTTCGGTGAAGTTACTCTTTTCTCTTTTTATACTCGCGCATGCTCAGTTTCGTTCGTTAGGCTTACCGTGTGCGGACCGTTTTAGATTCCACTCATAAGGCACCTCCGGGATATCATTTGCATAAAAAAACAATCGTTTCGGGGCGTGGCTGGGAAGCCCGAGCGGCGCCTTTGGCACATCGAAATTGGGCGTCCCGCAGCGCCGTGCGTTCCTACAGCGCGGGAGAAAACACATTGCCTGAACACGTCTCACTCTTAATTGCCCCGAAGCCCGCAAAAAATAACTTGCGCGATTTTAACCCACGGCGATGCATATGCGGGGAGGAAACAGAGAGCGCCGCGACAGTGCACGAAAGCAAAGACGACTCTCCTGCGACGAACACGAAGAAACAACCTGCATGCGTCTGACGCCGGACAGGATGTATGTTGTCATGTTGATCAGCGAAATACATCCCGCGGGACGCAGCGTTTCTGCGCTCAATATTCAGCGAAGGCCTGCACTGTAACAATGCTGCTCACGTGTTGCCTACAGGCGGCTGTCGTTGCGTGCACGGCTGTCCGTGTAAGTATAGCGAGTGGCAGCTCTGCACAGCTGCTTCTTGTGCATTGTTTGAAGGATTTATTTCAATGACTGGAACCGAGCATATATTTGCCGCATTAATCCTATCGTGTTGTCTGTCTCGAAATGCACTGTAGAAAGCAGAAGAAAAAAATTGGAGGGGACACTTCAGGAGGTCCGCCTTAAGGGTAAGACGCGATAGCGTTATTGCCCACATATGCAGAGTTGGGCATTCTCCACGTTGCATTCATAGATCACTGGGAGTTTTCATAGCAATCCTGGCACAGTGGTTAAGCGATGCGCCACTGTCCTGCGATGGCAGGTGCTGCCTCAGGTGGGGCTTCTGTGACCTAGGTTGCTCTTCCCGAGCGACCTCTTGTGACCAGTCATCCCTTCAAGTGCAACCTGCCACGGTGTGCAGTTTGCTCACAGCCCGATTGGCAGGTTGTCCACGTTCACGTTGCCTAGGTAGCCCACCTGCCTCCTTGGTCACTTCTCTGGGTATTTATGTGTACTTTCTCGCTCCCAGTCTGAACCGACGACGACGCCGGATATTTAGCGACACGGGCTCCTTAACGCTAGTGCGTTAATTACGGTCGATTTGGTTGTTTAGCCCAAGTACGAATTAGGTGCGCTAGCTCTGCGGTTTTCACTCCGGTTCCGGTGTTCGGATCCAATGTTAACGAGTGGAAGTTGTTCGGATAATGCCCACATATGCGGAATTGGTCATTCTGTATGCTAATTCATTCACAGCTCACTGGGAGTTCTCATGCCGCTCTTGGCGCAGCGGTTAAGCAAGGCGCCACTACTCAGCGTTGGCAGGTGCTGCCACCATTGGGGCTTGTGCGACGCAGGTTGCTCTTCCCGGACAGCTGAATGGAATTCCTTGCCTCAGGACCTTTTTCAAGCAGACAATCTACACCAATTTGAAACTTATCTGTCCCGTTATTTAAGCCTATAGAAGCCATTGGCCACTGCTGTCACTCATTATTGTTCTTCACCCGCGGTTCGATACGATCCTCGGGGGTCTGAAAGCGAGCATATTATTATGAACACTTGCCTATCTGATGCACTTAACTGTGGCTGTATCTGCTGGCAAGATGTCTGTACGTGATTGATGATTTCATATAAGTTTGTATAAATTTTGTACTTGTGACGGTGTGTACTTGTTGAGTTGTATGCATCCACCCTGTAACGGCCTTACGGCTGACAGTATAAATAAAAGAATAAATAAATAAATCAATAAATAAATAAATAAACCTTTTGCTACCAGTCCAGTCATTAAATGAACTGCCACCTGCCGTGGTCGGAAGTTCACAATCCGAAGGACACGTTGCCAGATGCATTTATATATATATATATATATATATAGTTGCGAAAACATGACGTACTTGACTGCTTAAAATAATATAGAGCGGAGTATACGGTTCGTTTAAGGAAAGGTTTTTATTTTACTCGATGTTTCGATTGGAGGACCGATCGGAGGAAAGATCGAAACGTCGAGTAAAATAAAAATGCTTCCTTAGAAGCGTATACTTCGCTCTCTCTCTCTCTCTCTCTCTCTCTCTATATATATATATATATATATATATATATATATATATATATATATATATATATATATATATATATATATATATATATATATATATATATATATATATATATATATATATATATATATATATATATATATGTGTGTGTGTGTGTGTGTGTGTGTGTGTGTGTGTGTGTGTGTGAGAGAGAGAGAAGGAAGCCAACAGTCACCGAAACCAAGGTGCACAGGGGAATATTTCTATTTTAAATTTTTTTGTTAATTTGTAGTGCCAATCTTTTGCCCCTTGTCTGCTCTCTCTCTCTCTCTCTGTCTATATATATATATATATATATATATATATATATATATATATATATATATATATATATATATATATATATATATATATATATATATATATATATATATGCATACACACACCAGGGCAGGCCGCCCAACATCCGCTGCGCAGCCTGACACAAAACAGGCTTGAGACAAACAAACAAACAACGGCGGTGTGCAGGGAAAGGCCACTATATACGGTACCGCGCTAAAAACAAGGCAGTGGATCGGGATGTCAACAGGACTGGCTGAACATGCACAAATCTTTTTTGCTGAGTGAGGCGTTAAACCACGCAGCTCACACGCTTACTCGCAGCCCCTCTAACAGCGCCGTCGGGGTTACACCTCCGCAGCCAACTATTCCAAAATGCCTGCTGGGCTGAACTGTCCGTTTGACTGTAGTAACATTATCTTATGGACATCACGCGTCTCGTTATTTATTGTAACGGGAACAAGGCATGATTCGAGAGACAATTAAATGCAAACGATCTGAGGGGCAGATAGAAGGAACCCTTCGGGGCACAACTTTCGGTCCGCGGAGCTGGCGTCCGAACATTCCGATCACACTGGACGTGCTCTGACGTCGCCGCAGAAGTGAAGCCGGCCCGCGTTGACAGTTGGAGGGGGCACTTATCAGCGCGGGGGTCACAGCTTTAAACGCACGCATGCACGCGGCGAGATGTGTGCCAGCGTTGCTTCGCCAATCACGCGGCGGTCGAAGCGGGACCGGGGGCTGCATGCAGCGCGCAATGCCCCGCAGCCACGCGACGGCGAGGAACAAAGGGGGCCGACTCGGCGGCGCGCCAGACAGCCAACACCCCGGACACCTTGCTCCCGGAGACAAGACACGCGGGCGGACGCCGCGAGCAATCCGCGGCCCGTCAGACAAATCGTTAAGACAGATTCGTTCGACTCGTCCCTCATTCAAAAGGAAGGCAGGCAGCCTGCCTCGTCAGGGGGCGCACGACAGGTCCAACAAGATCGGCTGCGCTGCTGCTGCAGGAAGCTCTCGGGAGCGATCTCCTCATTCCGTGCTGAATAAAAGAAGGTTCGCTGAGGCGAGGAGGAAAAGAAAGAAGAAAATGCCGGACGGCGGTAGTCGCGAGAAGCCGCGGCCAACGCGGAATATCGTATGCACGCTTTTGAACGCACCCGGCGCAATCGCAGGCTCGACACCAGGACGGCGATGTGGACACGCTTGTACAACCTCCTCGCTTTCGGAACGAAATTCCCTCGCGCTCTGATTTTCCCTCTTTCTCGATCCGCCCCCCCCTCTCTCTCGGTGAGGTGAAAGGGAGACGGGAAAGGGAGCGGCCGCAAGTAGGATGAACCGTCGGGATCGGTTGGCTGGCTGCCACGCAACACACAAGGGGACCCGCAAAGGCAGCGCGCAGTACCCCGATGCTCACTGCCGCCTCTGTCGCTGCTGCTTTCGGGTCGCTGTCTCGGCAGCAAAACCGGCGAGAAACAAACCTGTTGGGAAACAAGAAAAGCGCGTGTGTAGACCTATACGCTGCGGCGTATGGGGCGCTCACGACGGATGACACGTCCTCCTGCGTATCGAACATGCTGCGGTCAAGACAGCGCTCGGAGCAAGGAATAGAAAACGAGAAAAGAAGGAACGGCAAAGGCAAACAGAGCGTGCCCACGTTCGGCTCCTGAAGGCGCGACCGGTGCAGGCGCAACAACATCGCCGACGACGGTGAAGAAAAAAAGCATCACAAACCAATGGGCTCCTTGCCTCTACGGGCAGCCGCCTCCTCTAAAGGGGCTCTCGCGCAAGCCTGCGGCTTCGGATAAAACGTTATTATAAAGAAACGCAGGAGGAGGCGCCGCGCGCGCGCGCCCGATCGCGCGCGCGTTTTGGTGGCGGGAGAGGAGGCGCGATAGAATCTCCGGGGGTCCCCCCTCTCGGTGTGGGAAGCGCGCCCCATCTCTCATCTTCACAGTCGGCAGTTCCTTTGTGCCAGCCGCTTATCTGCGCAGAGGCATCGCGACAGCTGACACCTCCGTCGAACACGCCCTTGCAGCCCCCTCTTCGCTGCGGCCGCCACCTCCTCCATTGGTCAGCATGCCGCCTTTGTCTCAGCGCCGCCGCCGCCGCCGTGCTAAGAAGGGAGCATCCGTGCGGGCTAATGAAGGCCCGGAGCTGGATGCGCGCCGGCCCATTACCCGCGTACTTAGGGGACCACCGCAGGTCTCCCAGATGCCCATTAAATTCGGCGCGAAGAAGGTGTCCCCCCCCCCCCCCCCCCCCCCCGAAGAGGGGAGCAGCAGTCGTCGTCGATGCAGGTGCCGACCTTGTGGCACGCACGCATACCTGTCTCCGAGCGTGGCTTCAGCTGGTCCCGTTCCCTGCCCCGCCATCTCGGCCGGTGCCCGCACTGGTGCAACGAGGAAGGTGTGTGGGAGTATTGGTCAAGTAACCGAGTCTGCGCGTCGAGGCGATTGCTTTCTCGTCCGGCTTTGGCTCGTCTATGGTTCAGTCGAGAAGCTACTATCGCAGCTACCGTTGTCTACATGTCTCGGATGCATTTCCTTTCTTTTGGGCCATTGCCACTCGGTGAATTTTCGATGAAAAAGTTTTGTGCCATACCCACAACATTCCCATTCCGTGGCCAATCAAATATCATCATCATTATCAAGCCCAAGAAAAAATAAGTTGCTTTAGTTTATGCATGTAAAAATGCTTTACTCAACAGATGAATAAGTTATCAGACAGCGTGCTCTTCGTTTGGAAGCAACTTTTCTCTGTTTGACCGCTTATGATCGAGCCCCCAGACTAGTCCCAATTATCTCAGTCATCATGCTGGGCCTCTATATTCTTATCTTTCTTTTTTATGCCGTTCTCATTAGAGCGTTCTCCTATACAAGGGGACCGGTCGATGGTGTCCTTTTATTTTAAGCGCCGCTACGGAGGCCGTTATGAGTTTAAAAAAGCCGGAATGAATGACAGAGCATATAGATCAGCCATAAAAGGCACAGCTCAGTCTTTCGCGCTGCTTATGGGAAACTTGCGGGAAGAAGCAGCGATGGCGCGCAGAGGTAGAGCATCCGCCTCGCGTGCAAGAGGACCGGGGTTCGAAGCCTGTGTCGCGCAATTCTGCACTGGATTTGAGAAACAAAAGAAACGCCGCGTTTTAATAACCAGGCCTGGATTGCGGCCTGATCCCGGTAACCAGAACCGACAGCACACTCCCCCACCAGAAGAGGATTCGGCGACCTTGGTGTCGTACTTGGCCGCAACCTTCTATGAACTTTGGGGTTGTAATTGCGGGAGATAAATACGTTTTCCCCGTTTAACCACGACTGACACAACTCAATACCGCCAGACCCTACTCCGTGATCGCGTACATTATCGACCGCACGCCGACCACTGCGGGCCTTGCTCCTAGGGAACAAATGAACGACTCTCTGGCTGACACAAACAGGCATTTATTGCTGCAACAGAAATAACCCGAGCTAGCAACAAAATACTTTAGGGAATCGAGGTCATCCTACTCACCAGCAAGGTTACACGCGAATGTCCGCCCACGCCAGTGCAAGGGGAAACTTCGAAGCCGGACGGGACGAGATGCGGGAGAACGCTCTCCCCACCACTTCCTCGCCAGCGCCGAACAGTCCGCCAACCTTCCCAAGCTGAAGACAGTGTGTGTGCCATCTTCCCCGCGCGCGCGCGCAGCCGTCACGCTGTCCGTGGCGCTCGTGTTGCTGCTACGCGGGCGCCCTGCCCTCCCTTGATAGTTACGGTAACTAACTAGGGATAGTCATGCAGTGCGCACCTCCTTGTGGCGAGGCTGCTGCAGGGTGCACGCTGGAAAGCAAACCAAAGGGAACGTCATGGGGAAAGTCCCCACAGAACCAGTCAATTTACCCTCAACCCTCAGGCCTCCCCAGAGTCTGCGGAGCAACTGACCACGGCGGCGGTCAGACCTGTGACTCAGCGGAGGGTGCTAAGAATCACTGGCTCCGGACCGGCCGCCATAGGAATCTGAACCTGGGCACGTCTAACGCTATAACTTTGTCTAGTGAGGCTAGCCTAGCAGTGCTGTTCTAGGAACTAGCGGGAATTAAATGGGATGTCATAGGGCTTAGTGAAGTCAGGAGGACAGGTGAGGCGTATAAAGTACTATAGGACGGGCACATATTGTGCTATATCGCGGATTAGCGGATAGACGAGAACTAAATGTGGGATTCCTCATTAATCAGGATATAGCTGGCAACATAGTGGAAATCTGTAGTATTAACGAGAGCGTGGCAACTATCGCAGTTGGGCTCAATAAGAGCTACAAACCGAAGGTGGTGCTAACCTACGCGCCTACATCCAGTCATGATGACCAGGTCGTTGAAAACTTCTATGGAGACGTGCAGTCAACAATGAACGAAGTAAAGAGACTTCAATGCGAAGGCACGCAAAAGGCTGGTTGGAGACCAGTCGCTGGGGAGGGACTATGGCCTATGCAACAGCAAGGGGAGTTATTAGT
The DNA here is from genome assembly GCF_052857255.1 of Amblyomma americanum. Lineage (NCBI taxonomy): Eukaryota > Metazoa > Arthropoda > Arachnida > Ixodida > Ixodidae > Amblyomma > Amblyomma americanum. Next base: position 185,496,915 of record NC_135499.1, on the reverse strand, counting down.
AGAGTGCACGGAGCGAAATAATTCATGGATCATGAACACCTTCTTCTGCAAACGAGCGAACAGGAAGCAGACGTGGAAGAGCCTCAATGGTGCGACTAAAAATGAAATAGGCTTCATACTATGCGCTCACCCTGGCATCGTGCAGGATGTGGAGGTTCTAGGAAAGGTGCGGTGTAGAGACCACAGAATGGTAAGGTCTCGAATTAGCTTAGACTTGAAGAGGGACCGGAAGAAACTAGTGAAGCGGAAGCCCATTAACTAGTTAGAGGTAAGAGGAAAAATAGAGGAATTCAGGATATCGACGGAGAACATATATTCGGCTTTAACTGAAGAAGACTATCTTATTGTTTAAACAGTGAACGACAATCTCAAAGCTATCATTACGGAGTGCGCAGTAGTAGTAAGCGGTAGGATAGTTCGACAGAATACCGGCAAGCAATCTGAGGAGACGAAAGATCCGATTTCGAAACGCCAAAGCATGAAAGCGTCTAACCCCACGGACAGAATAGAACTGGCAGAACTATCAAATTTAATAAGCAGACGCAAGGTGGCGGAGATAAGAAAGTTTATTATGGAGAAAATCGAGCATGCTGTAAAGAACGGGGGTAGCCTGAAAGCTATGAAGAAGAAACTAGGCATAGGCAAAAACCAGATGTAATCGTTAAGAGACTAAGAGGGCAACGTCATGAGCTACATGGATAAGATAGTTAAAGTAGCCGAAGAGTACTACACAAACCTATACACCAGCGGATGCAATCAAGACGTTAATGAGGGAGCCAGTAACACACAGCAATGGGACATCCCGCCAGTAACGGAAGAGGAAGTAAAGAAAGCCTTAGGAGCAATGCGAATGGGGAAAGAAGCTGATGAGGATCAGGTAACAGCAGATCTCTTGAAGGACGGAGGGGAGATTGTGCTACATCAAGTAGCCACCCTGTATACGCAATGCCGTGTGACCTCGATTGCACCAGAAGCTTGGAAGAAAGCTAACATTAACTTAATTCATAAGAAAGGGGACGTCAAGGAGTTAAGAAATTACAGACCAGTCAGCTTACTGTCCGTTGCCTGGAAGGTATTTACTAGGGTAATCGCTACTAGAGTCAGGGCAACCATAGACTTCAACCAAATAATCAGCAAGGCTTTCATAAAGGAAATTCCACAAAAGATCATATTCACACTAGGTGTTCCACAATAGATCATATTCACGGCCGCTGCCACTGCCGATGCCGATGCCGATGCCGCTGCCGCTGCTGCTGCCGACGCCGCTGCCGCCGCCGCTGCTGCTGCTGATGATGATGATGATGGGAAACTTGAAGTGAGCGAAGGGCTCCGGCACAAGTCTTCAGTGATACGGTCAAGAACCACTGCGTTATACAGGAAAATTAACTTGCAGTCGAGCGGGTTATCGCTATAACACACCGGAACCTGACTTGTAAAAGTAAGCCCTGACGTCGTTGCGATATGTACCCTCATTGCAAGCATTCTCACTCTCTGCGCATGCAACTGGGCACCATCAGCCGACAACGGCATGTAAAAGCGTCTACTGATAGCTGAACATTGAATTTTCGTGAAAAAAGTCCGCCAGAATTCTTTATTTTTATAGCAGGGCATGATTTCGCTACAAGCATTTCAGGACTATTTAGCATTTACCGGCTTCCTGTCGTCAGGTGTAATGATGTCTGGTTATTCGGTTCACAGTGCAAGGCGCAGCAATAGCAGTAGTGTAGTTTGGCTTCTAATGTAACGTTCGGTTTCATTGTTGCCGTTGAGTGGTGGTGGTGGTAGTGGTTTTATTAAAAATAATAGTAAAAAGGAAGGAACAAAACTCCATTTTGCGAAGTTCTTGATGCAACGAACAAATTTTTATTCACTTGCAAGTGCCCATTGGGTTCAATGTTTTCAGTAACTCGAGATAACGAAACAAGCGACCATTAAACCCGCTTTAACGAAGTTTTTCCGGGAATAATTGACTAAAAAAGCTGGTTTTTCACTTATTTTCCCCATTATGTCTTGCAGCTTGTTGTCAGCGTGGCAACAGTAACATCTAAGTGCCGAAGTCACGGCCCCTTTTTTTGTTCGGAGGGGGCTGTAACCTGCGCCGCTGCACGGAACAAAGGCCTCGGCAGTCGGCGGCGCTTCCCACCTTGGCTTGGAATCCGTTTTACCAGATGTTGCTTTCGTGCACAAATGATTTGGGCCATTTTCGCGGACTTTTCAAACGCACAGACGCGGGTTGTCGGCGAATGCGGTGCCGCGGTAGTCTTTGGGTGCCGCTACGTCACAATTTAAGCTTTCAATGCCCGGAGAAATGCATTTATCCATTTTACGAATTTTTCGATTTAACGAACTAATTCGTGGCTGCTCTTCACTCCGCTAAATCGAGTTTCAACTGCATTGCTTACCTGCTAACAGAGTGCGGTGAAAAATGCAAACTAGGGAATTTTTTTTTTCTCAGAGCACGTATGTGACGATGCACGCATTGCAGCCACGCGAGACAAAGGGTTGATAAGGATGCTGTGGCGGAGGAGGGTGGGGGAAGATGTTGACGCAAGAACTGTGGGCGATGCGGCGTAGTGAAGGGCATGCATGGAAGATGCTGCGACCGATGCAGCACCGTGTACAGGACTATAGTGGATGCTGTAGATGATAAGGACGAGTGAAAGACTCTTTTGTGGGTGCAAAATGGGGGGGATTGGTGGCCATAGTGGTCAGTCAGCTAAGCTCTTTGACGTGGGCGCAGGTTAAAACCCACATACATTTCTTGTCGTTTCGTGCCTCCAAAGGCTGCACCCTTCACAGAGAATTCGAGTCCACTGTCTAAACATTCTAAGCTTCAAAGGTAACAGGACACCACGAGAAACTCCCACTTTGGCAGCGATCTGATGTAAAATGAATTGTCGACAGCAGTTCTGTGCGTTTTTTTTCTACAGAAACAGTGGCTTTGCGCACAATCCCGGTTGCAGAGCTACGCAAGAAGTTGTATACCTTCCCATCCCACTGTTTATGTGCGCCGCTGGAAAATTGCTCTTGGTGCACAGAAAACCCAGAGTGATCGACCAGTACAAGACAGGCATATGCGCCGAACAATACTGCGACATCGCGCCACCATGGCTCTGCGCAAACAAGCATACTACACTTACGCCGCCGCAAATGCGGTATATCTCGGCGGTATGCAAGCATATATACATACGCCTGCATTCTTCACGGCGGACAAATGAGAGGCTGCCAGAGCTGGCAAATAGAGACAGAAAACACAGAGTGCCGCGATAGCGGGCAACCCGCCTAAACCCCAGGAGCGGTGTGGTCATGATAGAAAGAGAACGTTTTTCGATTCCTGCGATTGGGTTGCCCCCCAGACCTCCTGGTCTGGCACACGTATGCAGGGGGCAGCCGTGACTCGTGCACACACACGCACAAACGCGCGCACCCGTTCGCTCATGCACGCACGCACGCACGCACTGAGTGAGTGAGATAGGCCCGGATTCCGAAAATCTGCACAGCCGCTCGCCGAGGCGCCCGAAACCCGAGGCTGCATCGGTGAGCAATTTATCATCCGCTCGCACGCTATGCAGGAGGAGGAGGAGGAGGAGCGTTGGAGAGGGAGAGGAAACGTCTGGACCTGGCATTGTTTATTCGGTCGGAGCGACACCTGTGTATATACTGCGAGCAAGGGGCCGTATGCCGGCACATGGTGGTGCGTCAATCAAAGCGCCACGCCCCCCCCCCCCCCCCCCTTCCCATGTGGGGGGTGACGCACGGGTTGCTGGCCACGCCCACCGCCAGTCGGGCGGCAGAGATGAAAGGCGGCGGGGCAAACTTTAATTAAGCTTCGGGCATAGCGCGGGGTCCCCAAGTCGAAAGCACACACTATTGACAAGGCAATTAAGAGGCGCGTAATAGGCTAGGGGGTGCGGTGTCCACGCTGCGTGCCTCTCAAAATACGCGGGTGTTGTTTGTGCGGGAACATATCCGACGTGATGTGTAGTAAATATACACACGCGTTGCGAAGGTATACCAGCAATGGACGGCTCATTTCTCACTCTCGAGGCCCCCGGTTCGATACCCGTATCGACGGGTCTTTTTTTGTGTGTGACCTGTCGGCCGCGGCTGAATAGATTACGCTTGTGCACTGACGCTAACCGCAAGCATCTACCTGGAATGGAACCGTGTAACAAGAATACCTGTGTCATTTGAAACATCGTCTACAGGAACACTGACTTCTCACCAGAGCTTTCTATGTATTCTGACATGATATTTGTAAAACGCACTGTACCTCATATACTTAGGGAGTAACTTCTCACCAGCATCCTCCTAAGCGCAGCCATATACGACAGCACAGGAAAGCCATTCCTCTTTCTCAGAAGCTTCGCAGTTGAAAAAAAAAATTAGGGTGATCAACTGGACTGCTGTGGACGAAATGTGGCAGCTTCCTTGACTCACTGATCTATTGACGTTCTGATTCAATTCCCATTGGGTGTCCATTATATTTCACTCTCCAATCTATTCGAATTCTGACTCTATTTAATTCCGCTGTACCCAAAAGTTCCATATGATTTTATATGGGACACATATAATTTCATTGGAGAACATATGAATTTATATGGGACACAAATGAATTCATACCACCAGCCTGTGGTTCACGCCATGACTTCTTGTGTATTTGCGTGCCTCTGAATGCTTAGTCGGAAGTGCATTCTCGACTCCTCTCCTCCGCTGGCCGCATGTGAAGCTAGACGATCCATTATGCCAGGAATTGATAGCTCTGCGTACCAAGAATTACATGCGTTCTGAGGGGACAACATTAAAGCTAGAACTGGGAAATTATGACATTATCTGATGTCCTAGCAGAACCAATGCTTAGTAAAGATGCAGGGCATCGGTACACCTGCTCATAGCCCGAAAAATATATTTAGCACATTTGCGAGGCAAGCAGCTATAGCTACAACTGCAGTGCGCTCACTTAGTAGAAAACTACGAATTTTGAGAATGTACGTTTTGCCGTAGGCATGACAAAAAAGTGCGCAGTTCAGTGTTCGAATGGGTGTAGTGGTTAGCGTGTTTAGCTGACAATACAAGGAAGGCTGTTTCGAAACTAGATTCTCGCGCAATTTCTTTTCGTTCTTTTTTTTTTCATTCTGCTCATCTTACAGGTGCATCCACGAGCCCACGTAAATTGCAATCGTGTGGCCATGGCTCCCACACTTTCAAAAAATGCGCACCCCATATAAATTGCATCCTCATATCGCCCATACCACCCATATCCAATAACATCATACGCTTATGGAGTTTTTTCAATAGTGTTGATGCCCGCCGAACTCGCCAACTTCCAGCGTTTGCAGAAAAAAGGTTAGTACTGCGCGAATGAGACACGACACGAGAACAGGAACAAAAACGACAACACAGGCGCAGACTTCCAACTGTTTATTGCAGACCGAAATGCAAACGCTATATAAGGCATGAACCTAGGCATGAAAGACCTTGTGTTGTGTTGTCGTTTTTGTTCCTGTTCTCGTGTCGTGTCTCATTCGCGCAGTACTAACCTTTTTTCTGCAATGAACCAACTAGCCCGCAAGATCGTTCTACTTCCAGCGCTTATTGTTCAAGAACTCTGCACCCGAGTTTTTCCGATGCTCGCTTCGTAATGAATGAACGTTGGCTTCCGCGGTCCGAGCACGTAAGCAGACCGCCTTCGTTTCACCGGCACACAATACGGTTCCCGTTTGTGGCAGCAATGCTCGTTTGTGAGTTTCTTTCGTCGTAGATTGCAATTTCATTGGGAGTCTGCGACTGTCGCCACATCGGTTGCACTTGTTTTGACTTGTGGATGCGTAAACTCTGGATCACGCATTTAGTGCTACTTCAGCACTCGTTATATAGCAGTGATTTGGTTTCGTGCAGCGCAACCAGCGTCTTCCCGAACGCATCATTTTCTCCTTTTCTCCTGAACTGCCAGCACGGCAGGCGGTCTTGCAAAGGAAAAGGTAATATGTTCTTGTTGACCGCTGCAGTACAGCTACTGCATGAGAGTTTAGCTTTCGTTCCAGTGCCGTTCTTGTAACTCCCAGTTTGGTTGAACGCCTTCAGCTCTTATTTCGGAAGCTTCACGGTGGCTCTTATGTCTGCTCTTCGCTCATTGAAATTCTTTTGTCGCAGCGTGGAGCTTCGCGATGTGCGCAACCCTCTTGCCGTCATACTCGGTAGATTGCGTATAGCCCTGCTCACCTTCTTTCGCTGGCCTCGACAGCGGCTTTAATTAGCTTCGTTCAGACGGGTATGCAGGGCGTCAAGCCTTCCCAACAAAACATTTTTGTTGCCCTTGCGGCTTTTCATGCCTGCGTTTCACTGAATTTGTCTATCTGTCTTTTTTCATGCAGTAGTCAATACCCGAAATAAGTCACCTCAGACTGAGTGGCTGATCTCTTAGTTCCATGTCACTGCAGCCGGTACCACTGGGCGGCGGCTGAGGAGTAGAAGCTGTCTCTTTCTTCGTTATTCATCGCCGTCGCATCCAGGTAGTTGTCTTCGTTTGGTGCCGGCTTATATCATGCCGCTTTCGGTAAAAGAGTCCACTTCCTTCAGCGAGTATAAACGACATGCGACCTACCCCCTAAGGTGCGCTCAGTTGGTTCCTCTTTCGGAGCGTGCTTGGCGTGCCTTTCTAAGTGGGCGGCCTCGCTTCGGTTTCTCAACACTCTTTAATTTCCCTCCGCTATATGTCAATGCAGAACGCAGAGCGAAGCCTGTAGCAGAACGGTCTTGCTAGGTGATTCATTTAAAAAGCAGGCAGAACTGTGCGTGTAAGACAGCACAGGATCTTTCCTGAGTGTCCTGTGCTGCCTCATTCGCGCAGTTATATCTTGTACATAGGGAAGGCGTCAGGGACAAAGAAACTCTTTAGACAACGAATCTCAGTGGCGCCTGAAATCTCGCGTGTCAGCCTGCCTGCTTCGTGGACGCTGGTTGTCAGCGCAGCAGAGCAGACGCAGAATAGGGGAGCTGTGAATGCGTGTCCCAACGCGGACAGAATGATCGGGCATGCTAGTAGATGAAGCGCGAACGGATAAGCAGTGGCGCAGCAGTCGCACCTGCACAAGTACATGCTCTTGGTTTTAAATATAGGTGGCGCCAACCTTCGCACGTGTAATGGAAATTGCTGTCCACGGCTGCGTTCACCTTTTTCAGTTCGCTTGCCTTTATTTATTTTTGTTTTACCAGCCTTGCGGAATGACGACATTTTCGCATAGCCGTTATTAGTATCTGTTTTTACGCGCGTTGCCGGTAGGCGAAGAACTGCAAATAAAATGAGCAGGGACTATTGCCGGCAGATATACCAACTTAGGTCTCGAGGTATATAACGCACTGAGGGCATATTAAATGCGCCCAGCGCGCTAGCTAAACATTAGTGCCAAGGGAAGCGTAGCGTCTGGTTTTCCTTACGCAATTAGCCTTCCTCGATGGCTGCGCTAAGCACCGTCATCCTGTTCGCATGGAACTTTGTGTGTTGTGTTTTCTTGCAGCGTATACCTTATTCATCTGCCGCAAGCTAGACAGAGAAAACAAAAAGCGAGAAACGAATTTGCATTTATGATCTGCTATGACGTGGTCGGTGTACACATGGACACTAAGAGAGGACGAAGGCGGCGCTGCTCATTTCAAATTGCAAAGGTGAACGATCGTTTCCAAAGAATGACGTCACCGGTGCACCACGACGAAAAGGTGGGGAAAAATTGGAAGGAGTGCACTGTTAGCTGACATGGCCTTTTGTCCTTGCTGGCTTGCGAGGCCCAACGAACGTGAGCTATTACATCTGCGCAGACAGGATAACAAGCGCGAACACACATAAAAGCGCACAAAGAGAAAAATTGGCAAGTACATGTGCTCCCAGGCGAATCGGCATACCATCAGCTTGATTTCCTCGATCGCGATCACTTTGCACCTGCGAAAGCCGGGAGCCAATTCGAGTGTCGCCTAGCTGGGAGGTCGGGGAGGGGGCGAAGCCTGTTTTATTCAGAGCTGCCGTCTCCAAATACTGCCATTCGAGATGAAACTCGCTCGACAAACCAGTCCAGCGACCCGGCATTATGTGCAATTTGCTTGCAGGCCTGGCAATTTGAGCCTGCCACTCACCCGGCACCGGGCTCAGAGCTTTAAAGAGCCTCGCACACACGCACATGTCGCCTTGTCTTGTGTGGCATGGAAGGTTACGTAAGTGAAGTAGAAATAAATAAAAAGCGCGGCTTCAGTGACGGGGACGTGCGCCGACAGCAGGATAAAAAGGCCCAACTTTTCCATTCGAGGTATTTGGCGCCGACCCTCAAATTACCTTGGATTTGGAAGACACCGCGCATGTGTCAGTCCTTCCTGCAAAGCAGCTGCGCTTTGGAGACCACGATTCATATTTAACGATGCGATTCTCCCAGCGGCGGCGATGATTTACGCCGCCCGTACGAATCGCTCTGATCTCGCCGTTACGTATGGAGTGCAGTCGTTTCATCTTCGTTGCTTCTTCTTTTGCAGGCTACGTCACTATACACTCAGTAAATATAGCATTGAGCGCACCCATGGAGTCATCTGCACGATTCTAAACCGCTGGCGCATAACCGTAATGAATGGTTTAGTTTATGAAATGCGTTTAGTAGCAAAAGTGGCAGCCGGCTACTCCATAGATCCAGGATTGACAGTGACATGTCGCTAAATTCATTCAGGCATTACTTGTGGGTGACATGTCGCTAAATTCATTCCGGCATTACTTGTGGCGTCTACTTCAATTTTGCGGAGATTTATACAGACTACAAAAACGTTGCTAGTAGCGGCAAATACGCGTTTCTGTCTAAGCTACGAATGTGCACTGATGGCCTCCCAATTTATTGCCAGCGGCGGAATACAGGGCGGAATTAACAAAGCAAGCACTGATGATGCTTTGGACTGAAATGACCGAGTTCTCCGGGTGCATACAGTACCTTTCTGGTGTGATATTTTAATACAATAACCATTTTATTAAATCCTAATTTTGACTAATTGCTGAATAAATGTAACATGGAATTATATACTCTCATTACTGATTCCAATCAAATACAAAGGAAAGGCTTTCCTTATATTTTTTGAGTTTATAGCCTATTCAATAAGCAATGGATCCAGATATCGGCTGCGGCTAATTCCTGCAGTGATGAGAATGCGAAACCAGTGCAGAGAAGGCATGGGCCCAAAGGTAGAGACAACCACTAACATGATGAAAGGGTTCGGATCATATACAGCTGGTGCACGTGCAGCTAATATATGCACGCTACCTCGCTGAACATTTAAAGAATAAGAATGACCTTGAACACAGGATATACTACCTCCAGTACGAACTTGTTGCGACCAAGGCTGGCGGGCGGCATGTCTTCAAATAAACAAAGAAAGAAACTTCGGGGCACTCGTAAAATGCATAAGGTGCGACGCACGGTGCTGTTAAAGCTTTTCGCTGAGGTCTCGTACACTGCATCAGTGAGAGAGTGAATGCCGTCGAGCCCCCCACAGTTGATCGCAAGCTTGTTCTGAGATGTTCGTGACAACTGCTGGGGTTATGTAATCCACTAGTGCAGGGGCGGATTTCGGGGGTCTATCTCCCCCTTCCAAGCGAGAAAGTTTGCATAGGGTAACCATGCTGAAGCCCCTTTTTATAGGAAGTCCAAGAAATGCATGGTTCAAGTAGGACCGCCCCCTCAATCCATAATCATGGTGAAACTAGAGCGAAGGTTGATGAAAAGGCAATGGAATACGTAGACAGAAGCGTCGAGACGTGTGCATCACGACCGCGTGGAGGCAGCAGAAATTCACGCCATAAAAGAGCAAGTATCAAAAGTACAAGAGCAGAGGATAGACTTTTATCTATGTAGCGGAATTCTTCGTCAGACAGAGCCACTGAACGCTGACTGACATAGCGGTTAGCTTTTTTCCGAATAAAAAAAGGCTTCCATCACCTCTCGAGTCACCTGGTCTTGAAGACGCAACGGGATAGTGGTGCTCGGAAAGCGCGATATGCATTTGCATTTTCGGCAATGTACTGGAAGGCGGTCAAGAGAGTCACTGTCGAGCAAATTTGCGTGCTAAAAGAAATGCGCACTCATTTAACGCACAAGAATGAATACTGGAAGTAAAAAAAAAAAGTTTTGTGGAGGGTTTTTGCTAGGAAAAATATGCAGCACGCGGATGCTTCTGCTTGGCTGGAATTTACTTTGCAACTTCATTCGACATCGGCAGGTTCCAGCCCAACAACACGATGCGGCACGTTGCTTTGGAGCCTATGTATACCTCCGAGTCTGTGAGAAGCGGACTTTGTACCGCCTGTCGCTTCAGCAATGAACTTTAATGACCTGCAAATGTCCCGAACGCTCCATATTCACGCTCTCAATCGGAGCATCGGCGAGAAGGGGTAAAAAGAATCTAAATAACGAAGAGTACGCATGGAGAAATCGCCGAAGGCGTCACGACACGCACGCACGTCCCGTAATGCGTCGTTGTCAGTGCAGCGCGTCCTGGCGGCGATCGACAGCGGTCTTTCGGATCATCACAGTCCAAAGCTCCATCGGGCAACAATAAGGTCTTGCGGCAGCACAGCACCACAACAGCCGCCAAGGAGGGGGCGGCGTCCGTGCAACGCGCGGTTGTACTGCACACGGAAGGGGGCACCACGCAGCATATGCGTGGCCCTTCCCAAGGGGGCGGCCATCTCGTATCCACGGAGGCAGCGGCGGCAAGAACAAAGGCGCCATTATGGCCTTAAGGCGGCATTGTCTGATCCGACGCGATATCTGATCGGCCATGCCACGGATGGACCGCCTCGGGTGGAGGACGGAAGGCACGGAACGAGACGGGCGAGAAAAAGAATTAATCGTTTCGCGTGAGACACGATTCTTTTCGACCGCATGCGTGTCTGTGTTGGCCATCCAGTATGCTTGCTTGGCTCGGGCACGTGTCGCGTGCGGAGTGAAGAATACTTTCTGTTGGCTGTATCGTGACTTTTGTACTTTCCTTTATTTCTCACTTCTCGGGGTATTTGCGGGTCCGAAAATCATGTTGCCACGAGTACAGATCCGCGGATAAGAGGGATAATGTACGGAGTAAGTGTCGCTTGTTTCCTAGACAATAGTAGGCGGGGACGCATCGTGATATTTTGTTCTTTAGCTACCTAGCGAAGGAGGTCTGATTTTATTCTTGTGACGATGGAAATGGAAAATTTCGTTTGCACTCCAGTATATGCTTCATTGAAAATCGTCGCCAAACCTGGTTGCAGAGCAAAAAGGGGGAAATAGACAAGCAGGCACGAAGCACGTTTCGCGCTCTTTCTATGAAGGTGGAGTGAACTTCGTCAAGAGTTCTAAGAATTCTTCATCAGCGTTGAGAAGAGCAAGTTTCAGTGTCCTCACCGTTTCACGGCTGCTGGTATAAGGATGCCATCCGAACACATCGTATCTTTCGATTTCTGCGTGATAGCAGGCTTATATTATTAACTGATTGCAGGACATTTGTTTATACAGTTGAGGCAGCAGTCGAGACTATCGAAAGTAAGTAGGCAGTACACTCACACCTTATTACCCATACAGAATCAACACTTACCAATTGCGACTTAATTATGACACAGCACCTGTCCGACAATGAAAACCTATCCAAAAATAAACGCCTAAGAGTAATTTATATCGCCTGCAACACATAGGTCCATGGAGGCCAAAATGTATAGCTTTCTGTACAAGCAAGATTTATTTGTCTTTCTTCTCCTATTATAAACGGCACCAAAATATTTCCTTGGTAGTGTTTGGTTTTATGGTTTTGTGGTGTTTAACGTCCCAAAGCAACTAAGGCTATAAGAGACGCCGTAGTGGAGGGCTCCGGATAATTTCGACCACCTGGGGTTCTTTAACGTGCACTGACACCCACCGCATAGTACACTATAGCACCTCTACATCGAAATGCGACCGCCGAGGCTGGGATCGAACCCGCGTCCTTCGGGTCAGCCTGGTGGTGCCCTGACTGAGCAGAACGGCTTAATTCAGCCATATCCCGGTCGTCAAGAATACAAGCGCATATTTTCCCATGCACTTGCCCTCTATGCATGTTCACGCTTTTGCAAGCGGGTGTGTCAAATAGAAATCATGGTTTCCTTTTTCTTTCATAGACGTGCAGAGGTCATCCAAAAGAAACTTGTTGTCCCTGGTGTCTCGTTTTAGCCCTTAATGTCCGATCGACTTCTCCATGTGGATTCACACCAGGCATACAGGAAAAGTTACAAAGCGGCGGCAGAATTCGTGTGTAACGTGCAGAAAGAGGAATGTGGTGGCCCTACCCTGTAAAATAACTGTGTGTTACACACTGCAAAACGACTACAAAAATAGGGAAGCAAGGAAAACGTTGCAGAGTTGCGACTACACAAGAAAAATACAAGCAAGAAAAGCATTAATACACGTTTAGATGCTGTATCAGGCCTGAAAATATACACTGGAGTTGGGAGAAGCTATGAGGGCTCTGTTATACAACCTTTGTCCGTAAAGTTCCGAGACTCAGTCCATTAAAAAAATTGCGTTTAACATTGAAATCATTTGTGCAGCGCCCCTTCGAAATAGTACCCCTTGCAGTCTATACACAGCTTCCAACGCTTCTTTATGTCTTGGAAACAGTTGGAAAACGCTTCTTTTGGCAGGGCTATCAGCTCCTTTGCCATGGCGTCTTGAAGGGCCTCCACGTTCCCCATCCAGCGACCTTTTAGGGGTCTCTTCACACGAGGAGACAGCAAAAAAATCGCATGGGGAGAAGTCAGGCGAGTATGGCGGATGGATAAGTAAAGTAATGTTGTGCTTGGCGGATAATTTTGTCACGCTGAGAGCAGTGTGCGGCCTTGTGTTATCGTGGAGAAGGCTCCATTGTCCAGATGCCGATAATCCAGGGCGACGGCGTCGCAGTGCATCACGCATGTGTTGGAGCACGCGGACATAAAACTCCTGATTCACAGACTGTCCTTGTGGGACGAACTCGTTGTGCATGACACCTCTGGAATCGAAAAAACTGTCAGCATCGTCTTTGTTTTGGCCTTCGGTCGCCGCACCTTTCTCGACGTCGGAGAGCTTGTGGACCTCCATCCGGCGCTCTGCCTCTTTGAGTATCGTATTGAAAACGCCATGTTTCGTCTTCAGCAATGATTCTGTCGACGAATGCAGCATCTTTCTCTGCCCCGGAGAGCAAATCAGTGCACAGTGATGCCCGCGTGTGCTTCTGGTCTTGTGTGAGGGAGTGCGGCACAAGTCTGGAATTCAGCGTTCTTTTCCCCAATTTCTCACGAAAAACTTGGTGGCATGTTGTCTTACTAATGTCGAGAGCATCTGATAGCATGCGGACTGTAATGGCGCGGTCTTGCGGTACGATTTCCCTGATCCGAGCCACGTTGTTTTCATTTCGTGAGGTTGAAGGGTGCCCTGCCTTGTGTCGTCTTCCACCGACGTTCTCCCCGAAACGAACCTCTTGTGCCACTTGAAATCTCGCGCCCGCGATAATGTCTCGTTGCCGTAAGCGTCACGAAGGAGCTCATACGTCTGTTTGGCTGTCTTGCCAAGCTTCAGACGGGATTTTATGTTTACACGCTGTTCGAGGTGGATGTCTATCTATCCACATTCGCTCAGAGTAGAATGCGCAGACGACTAATGAGAACGTATTTTTCTACGTTTACTGCCATCTAGCGGCTGCCACAGCAATTAACCTAAATACCTCAGGTTAGCCCGAAAAGATGGTGCTACACATACGCACCAACATTTGTTTTGGGGAATTGTTTCTAGAGAAGAAATTAAATCAGTCTCGAAACTTTACAGACAAAGGTTGTACATATAACAGGTTTGAGCTGGAAAAATACCAAAGGCGAATGCACGCTACTGAAGCAATACGCAAGATACGAAAATTTCTATTGCGTATTTTTGCTCTCAAGTGCTCGTACTGCAATAGAGCACGAACTAGGCACTTTTAAATCTGTTTCTTGAATTAAAACACAGTGTTGAAAGCCGACCCCACGATGCTGATATGGGCCTCCATGAAGGGTTGGAACCGCTATGATGGTATAAGACATAGAGAAAAAGAAATGGGTTTAAGCCAAGCCCCCCTCATCTGTCACTCGGAGCGCTCGCTTTGTAGCAAACCACTGGGACGACACCTAAACGAAGAGCACGGCGAGAGCATCGTTAAGCGCGATACAGGGCCCTCGCAACGGCAGCTTCCTACCCAGAAACAGGTGGACGCAGTGAGGGGGGTCGTTCTTTGCTGTCGCATTTGTGATCGTGTAATGCACTCACCCACTGAGGAGTCTTTTGTTGAGCTTTTTGCTCGAGGTTTACTCCCGTCCCAGGTTCTGCTTTGGTGTAGTCCAGCCAACGTACACTCCGCAAGAGGAACATTGGCGATTCGCACAAGCCATGCTAGTAAGAGTGAGTCGCCAAATGCTTACGCAGAAGCCTGCTCGTGACGTAACTTTATATGCATACGACTCTCTATTGCCGCAATGCGCAAGGGAGTCGTCTGACCTGGTTTGCTGGGAGCAGCCAGGTTAGAACTCGTGTATTCACATCGACGGGATTACAATTACAACACTATTAAGCAGGCTTAAAGTGATGTTTGTGGCATTTAACTGCGGAGAACTTCGTTCTTGATGCATAGTTTGTCATACATCCACACTCTACGGGGCCACAAAATGTTTTCTTGGGATTTAGTAGACAGCCTAGGCCCTTCCCATTAGATAAACAGGCTATAGACTGCTTAATTGTGACTAAACATGAAATGAGCTTTTTACCAAAGTTCAGCCTTGTACAGGTTGACGAAGATATAGTATGGAAATCAAACTGGATGGAATCCCTGCAGCGCACTATACATCCCAAACGAGCAGCGTGGCTGCAGGAGCATTACGCTCCAGCAGAGCCTGAATAAATTACATGAAAAGCCCTTACTCCCACTTTCATTGTTTCGAAGTTCCAATCGCAGCGTCCATATTTGATAAAGACTAGTATGGAGGATCCTTTTTTGCGGTGCCGATGACTACCGCATCCTTCGCTTCCTTCTTTCCTGCAGCCCCGTACAACTTTTGGGCAGAAGCGCTGCGTC